>NC_134700.1:167268271-167473271 GCF_043290135.1 Rhipicephalus microplus | reverse complement strand
GGCTTATAGATGGCGCTGACTGTCGCTCCTACTTCTAAATTCACAGATAAACCCAAAAAAGTGGATGGAGGGAGTGCCGCTGTAATAGCTCAGTGGTTAGAGCATCGAACGCGTAATTCGAAGGTCGTAGGTACGATTCCTGCTTACAGTTGGTAATTTTTTCATCCACTTTTCTTTCTTCTTATTTACATTCCATTAATGTTAATAACTTCCCCTGTACATTCCTTGGCATTACTGTCTGTTATATCTCATTATTATTGTGTTAAAAACACGGAAAAACGAGCCCTTAGGTATACACTTCTTTCCCTTATTTCATTGAACGAGGGTCTCGTACTGGCAGACTTGGTGTGTTTAGGTTGTATAAGAGGGACAATTAATCAGCTGCCCGCTCATAATAAGTTCACGTGCTACGTGACACCAAACCTGCGCATAAGAGTGTTTTCACACTCGTTGTTTGGCTTATAGATGGCGCTGACTGTCGCTCCTACTTCTAAATTCACAGATAAACCCAAAAAAGTGGATGGAGGGAGTGCCGCTGTAATAGCTCAGTGGTTAGAGCATCGAACGCGTAATTCGAAGGTCGTAGGTTCGATTCCTGCTTACAGTTGGTAATTTTTTCATCCACTTTTCTTTCTTCTTATTTACATTACATTAATGTTAATAACTTCCCCTGTACATTCCTTGGCATTACTGTCTGTTATATCTCATTATTATTGTGTTAAAAACACGGAAAAACGAGCCCTTAGGTATACACTTCTTTCCCTTATTTCATTGAACGAGGGTCTCGTACTGGCAGACTTGGTGTGTTTAGGTTGTATAAGAGGGACAATTAATCAGCTGCCCGCTCATAATAAGTTCACGTGCTACGTGACGCCAAACCTGCGCATAAGAGTGTTTTCACACTCGTTGTTTGGCTTATAGATGGCGCTGACTGTCGCTCCTACTTCTAAATTCACAGATAAACCCAAAAAAGTGGATGGAGGGAGTGCCGCTGTAATAGCTCAGTGGTTAGAGCATCGAACGCGTAATTCGAAGGTCGTAGGTTCGATTCCTGCTTACAGTTGGTAATTTTTTCATCCACTTTTCTTTCTTCTTATTTACATTCCATTAATGTTAATAACTTCCCCTGTACATTCCTTGGCATTACTGTCTGTTATATCTCATTATTATTGTGTTAAAAACACGGAAAAACGAGCCCTTAGGTATACACTTCTTTCCCTTATTTCATTGAACGAGGGTCTCGCACTGGCAGACTTGGTGTGTTTAGGTTGTATAAGAGGGACAATTAATCAGCTGCCCGCTCATAATAAGTTCACGTGCTACGTGACGCCAAACCTGCGCATAAGGTGTTTTCACACTCGTTGTTTGGCTTATAGATGGCGCTGACTGTCGCTCCTACTTCTAAATTCACAGATAAACCCAAAAAAGTGGATGGAGGGAGTGCCGCTGTAATAGCTCAGTGGTTAGAGCATCGAACGCGTAATTCGAAGGTCGTAGGTTCGATTCCTGCTTACAGTTGGTAATTTTTTCATCCACTTTTCTTTCTTCTTATTTACATTCCATTAATGTTAATAACTTCCCCTGTACATTCCTTGGCATTACTGTCTGTTATATCTCATTATTATTGTGTTAAAAACACGGAAAAACGAGCCCTTAGGTATACACTTCTTTCCCTTATTTCATTGAACGAGGGTCTCGTACTGGCAGACTTGGTGTGTTTAGGTTGTATAAGAGGGACAATTAATCAGCTGCCCGCTCATAATAAGTTCACGTGCTACGTGACGCCAAACCTGCGCATAAGAGTGTTTTCACACTCGTTGTTTGGCTTATAGATGGCGCTGACTGTCGCTCCTACTTCTAAATTCACAGATAAACCCAAAAAAGTGGATGGAGGGAGTGCCGCTGTAATAGCTCAGTGGTTAGAGCATCGAACGCGTAATTCGAAGGTCGTAGGTTCGATTCCTGCTTACAGTTGGAAATTTTTTCATCCACTTTTCTTTCTTCTTATTTACATTACATTAATGTTAATAACTTCCCCTGTACATTCCTTGGCATTACTGTCTGTTATATCTCATTATTATTGTGTTAAAAACACGGAAAAACGAGCCCTTAGGTATACACTTCTTTCCCTTATTTCATTGAACGAGGGTCTCGTACTGGCAGACTTGGTGTGTTTAGGTTGTATAAGAGGGACAATTAATCAGCTGCCCGCTCATAATAAGTTCACGTGCTACGTGACGCCAAACCTGCGCATAAGAGTGTTTTCACACTCGTTGTTTGGCTTATAGATGGCGCTGACTGTCGCTCCTACTTCTAAATTCACAGATAAACCCAAAAAAGTGGATGGAGGGAGTGCCGCTGTAATAGCTCAGTGGTTAGAGCATCGAACGCGTAATTCGAAGGTCGTAGGTTCGATTCCTGCTTACAGTTGGTAATTTTTTCATCCACTTTTCTTTCTTCTTATTTACATTCCATTAATGTTAATAACTTCCCCTGTACATTCCTTGGCATTACTGTCTGTTATATCTCATTATTATTGTGTTAAAAACACGGAAAAACGAGCCCTTAGGTATACACTTCTTTCCCTTATATATATATATATATATATATATATATATATATATATATATATATATATATATATATATATATATATATATATATATATATATATATATATATATATACATATATGTATATATATATATATATATATTGTTGAGACGTTTATTGGCGGACGGTTGTCGACGATGCTTGACAGTGACAGTCAATGCGGGTAACGACTCTCTGCACGAGCTGCTCTTCTTCTTGCTAAAAAGGGCAACCCACTAGAAGGCGCTGGAGAGGACGACCCACTGTTCGAAGGCTTCACCACAACTACCCCGGGTACGAAGAGGGAGCCGCCTGGCGACCTAGCAGCTGGTTACCATGAGCGGGTCGTGGTAGGCTTTGAGGCGCTCCACGTTGACAATGTCGCGCCCTCGACGGCGCATGTCCGAAGATGGTTCGATGGGTTCGATCAAGTAATTTACAGGGGAAGTGCGTTCAACGACACGGTAGGGGCCTTCGTATTTGGGCAATAGTTTTGAAGATAGGCCAGTTGAAGTGGTAGGGATCGAGAGCCAGACGAGCGCTCCAGGGAGGAACATGGGCGCAGTAGTGCTGGTGTCAGAGCGAATGCCTTTTTGCCGCTCTTGATCATGCGCTGTAAAGGTCCTTGCGAGCTCTCGACACTCTTCAGCAAGCTTGGCTGTAGCAGAAATAGGCGCCCACTCTGACGAATCTGGCTTGTACGGAAGTATAGTGTCGATGGTGTGCGACGGGTGCCTTCCATATAATAAAAAGAAAGGTGAAAAGCCAGTAGTGCTCTGAGGGGCGGTGTTATATGCGTAAGTGACGAAGGGTAGAATGGAATCCCAATTTGTGTGATCGGCGGCGACGTACTTGGAGAGCATGTCGCCGAGCGTACGGTTGAAGCGTTCAGTAAGGCCATTCGTCTGCGGGTGGTAAGCAGCAGTTTTGCGGTGAACAACGTTGCACTCTTTGAGAATGGCTTCGACGACTTCAGACAGGAAGACGCGGCCTCGATCACTGAGCAGTTCCTGAGGTGGACCATGTCGCAGCATGAATCGTTGGAGCAGGAAGGAGGCCACATCGCTCGCTGTAGCCGCGGGGAGAGCGGCAGTTTCGGCGTATCGCGTCCACAGCAACAATGGCCCAGCGGTTACCGGCCGACGTTAGTGGAAGTGGCCCATACAAATCAATGCCAACGCGCCCAAACGGCCTGGCAGGGCAAGGTAGAGGTTGCAGACCTACCGGCGACAGGTGCGTTGAAGTTTTGCGGCGCTGACATTCTATGCAGGAGCGAACGAATTTCTGCACATAGCGGTACATGCCGCGCCAAAAGTACCGTTGGCGAATGCGCTGGTAAGTCTTCGATACGCCGGAGTGCGCACATTGCGGATCAGTATGAAAGAATTCGCATATGTCAGAGCGCAGACTGCGGGGTATGACTAGTAGCCACTGGCGGCCGTCACCGCTGTAATTGCGTCGGTGGAGAAGGTCGTCGCGAACGGCGAAATGGTGGGCTTGACGACGCAACGCGCGAGTGGATGGAGTGGACGGATCAGTCAGCAAGTCTATCAGTGAGGCAATCCATTGATCCTTGCGCTGTTCAGTAGCAACGGCATGAATGCTAATGGAAGAAACGGCAAGGTGAGACGCTGAGTCGTGGGCATTGTCGTCAGGCAAGGGAGAGCGCGACAGGGCGTCGGCGTCAGCATGTTGCCTTCCGTTGCGGTACAGCACGCGGATGTCGTAGTTTTGCAGGCGAAGTGCCCACCGGGCGAGACGGCCTGAGGGATCTTTCAATGAGGACAACCAGCATAGTGCGTGATGGTCGGTGACTACATCAAATGGGCGACCATATAAATAAGGTCGGAACTTCGTAAGGGCCCACATGATTGCCAGACATTCTTTCTCAGTGACGGTGTAATTAGTCTCGGCTTGTGTAAGCGTACGGCTTGCATACGCCACGACATATTCCGGGAACCCTGGTTTGCGCTGCGCAAGGACAGCGCCGAGACCGACACCACTGGCGTCCGTGTGTACCTCTGTAGGGGCAGTAGGGTCGTAGTGGCGGAGTATGGGAGGCGACGTCAGTAAATGACGGAGCGTTGTGAATGCGTCGTCACACTGTGATGACCACGAATGGAGAGGCCCGTTACTACCGAGGAGTTTTGTCAGCGGCGATGCGATAGACGCGAAGTTTCGGATGAAGCGCCGAAAGTAGGAACACAGTCCTAAGAAACTGCGCAGTTCCTTGATGGATGTCGGCTTGGGGAACTCGGTCACGGCCCGAAGCTTGGCTGGATCGGGGAGAATTCCGTCCTTGGACACGACGTAGCCGAGTATTGTCAACTGCCGAGCTGCAAATCGGCACTTCTTCAGGTTCAGTTGCAGACTGGCGTCACTCAGACGCGTTAAAACATGCCGCAGGCGTTGAAGGTGCGTTGAGAAGTCCGGAGCGAAAACGACGACGTCATCGAGGTAGCACAGGCACGTGTGCCATTTCAGGTCACGCAGGACGGTATCCATCATGCGCTCAAAGGTGGCAGGCGCATTGCACAGCCCAAACGGCATGACGTTTAATTCGTACAAGCCGTCGGGAGTGACGAAAGCGGTCTTCGGTCGAGCGTCCTCAGCCATAGGTACTTGCCAGTACCCTGAGCGCAAATCTAGAGATGAAAAAAATTCGACTCCTTGCAGGCTGTCAATCGCGTCATCCACATGCGGTAGTGGGTACACGTCCTTACGAGTGATCTTGTTGAGACGTCGGTAGTCCACACAGAACCGCACAGAACCGTCCTTCTTCGCGACGAGAACGACAGAAGATGCCCAGGGGCTGTTAGAGGGTCGAATAACATCGCGGCGTAGCATGTCGTCCACTTGCTCGTTGATTACACGGCGTTTTGTGGGAGATACGCGATATGGACGTTGCCGTAGTGGTGGTTGTGCGCCTGTGTCAATGCGATGCGTAACAGTGGATGTGCGGCCGAGAGAAGGTTGAGAGACATCGAAAGAAGAGCGGAATTCTTCCAACAGGGCCAGAAGCTGGGAGCGCTGGACCGGCGTAAGGTTGTCGGCAATGGAAGGACCAAATACATCAGCGGATGATGAAACAGATGTAGAAACAGCACTAAGCGTATTGGAACTTCGGCAGTGCGTGTCATCAGGTTGATCCATGACTTGTGCGTCTTCGATGGGTTCCACGCTGCCGAGACATTCCCCTCGCACCAACGTAACACTGTACGGGGATGAGTTCAGAACAAAAATAGTGGTGCTGCCGCGAGTTACTTGCACGGTCGCGAAAGGAACCAGCAAACCTTTTCTGGTGAAAACACGATGAAATGGTGAGAGGAGTGCAGCGGTGTCTGAAAGACTTGCACAGTACACCGACACCGCCGCGGACGAGTTTGCAGGCACTTGCGTGTCGTCCCTGACGAGTAATTTGCTTGCAGTAGATGGACTGTCGGCCGGCGTCAAAGAAGAGAATCTTGTTAGCTCTATTTCTGCTGGTGCGCAATGAATGACGGCGTCGTGGCGGGAGAGAAAATCCCATCCTAGGATGACGTCGTGAGAGCATGAAGGAATTATGATGAATTCAACGGCATACATCACGTCCTGAATCATGAGGCGGGCTGTACACATCGCTGTAGGGTGAATGCTTTGGGCGCTGGCTGTACGGAGGGAGAGCCCGGAAAGTGGCGTGGTCACTTTGCGCAGTAATCGGCTAAGCTTTGCGTCCATCACGGATACGGCGGCTCCAGTATCTACAAGGGCAGATGCACGAACACCATCTACAAGCACGTCTATCACGTTCGATGGTCTTTCCTGAGGGCTTCCGCAGTTCGACAGCGTCGCAGCCCTTGCCTCGTGGGCTGTGACGACTAGTTTTCCTGGTCACCCTCTAGTGGACGTGGCCGCATCGGCGACAGTGAGCGACGTCGCGGAGAATGTGAGCGGCGGGTAGATGGAGCGGGGTGGGACGACGGTGACGTAGGTGGCGGTTGGTCATAGAAGCGGCTCGATTGGCTGAGAAAATTGGAGGCGACTTGCGGTCGCTGCACACGATTGCAGTAGCGTGCTACGTGCCCGACGCAACCACAAGCAAAGCAGATGGGGCGATTGTCCGCAATGCGCCATCGGTTCGCGGGTCCCATCCATGTCGAAGAACGCGATGGGCGAGCCGGCTGCTGATATAACTGCATAGTGGGCGGCACACGGGGCACGTGGATGACGTCGGTATATGTAGGCGGCACAGTTTCTCCGAAGGCCTGGGGTCTGGCGATGGTTTCGGTGTAACCAAGAGGGCCAGTCACAGGAATCGGTGGGGGTGGCCTGGCGACAACTTGTGCGTAACTGAGTGGTGTAGATACTGGAGGCGGCTGGTGATATTCTGGAACGACCTCCGCGATTTCCTGCTGAATGGCTCGGCGGAGGGGAGGCAGAAGTGTGCTTGACGACTGTTCAGCACGTTGCGGGGAAGCAAAGGCCAGTAAAGAGACCTGGCGAGCAACTTCTTCACGCACGAATGACTTGATGTCAGCAAGCAAGGTGGTGTGGTCCGAAAGTGTTGACAAGGCCGAGAGATCAGCGTCACGTGATGGTGGTCGACGGGTCATCGAGCGCTGCCGTCGCAGCTCCTCGTAACTTTGGCAAAGTGTAATGATCTCTGCCACAGTTCGAGGGTTCTTGTCCAGGAGCATGGTGAAGGCATCGTCGGCGATGCCTTTTAGAACATGGGTAATTCTGTCGGCCTCTGACATGCTCGCGTCCACTTTCTTGCACAAGTCAAGGATGTCCTCTATGTAGCTTGTGAAGGACTCACCGGTCTGCTGTGCTCGTTCACGTAACCGCTGTTCGGCTTGGAGCTTACGAACGGCAGGACGGCCGAACACGTCGACGACGGCGGTTTTAAAAGCGGACCAAGTGGGGAAATCGGATGCGTGGTTGTTGTACCACATGCCGGCCACACCCGCGAGGTAGAAAACCAGGTTGCCGAGTTTACCTGCCTCGTCCCAATGATTGGGGACGCTGACGCGTTCGTACATAGCAAGCCAGTCCTCGACGTCGGTGCCATCCGCGCCGGTGAAGACAGGAGGGTCCCGGATTCGGGGAACACCGGAACATGGCGTCGGCGCAAGAGGAAGCGTTTGCTGTGCGGCGTCTTGGTGCATGGTAGAAGGCACGGTGCGGGATCGTAGCTCCAGGGGCATCAAATGCTAACCGAAGGTGTTAGAAGGGCACAGCACTCTCCACCAAATTGTTGAGACGTTTATTGGCGGACGGTTGTCGACGATGCTTGACAGTGACAGTCAATGCGGGTAGCGACTCTCTGCACGAGCTGCTCTTCTTCTTGCTAAAAAGGGCAACCCACTAGAAGGCGCTGGAGAGGACGACCCACTGTTCGAAGGCTTCACCACAATATATATATATATATATATATATATATATATATATCTATCTATATATATATATATATATATATATATATATATATATATATATATATATATATATATATATATATATATATATATATATATATATATATATATATATATATATATATATATATATATATATATATATATATATATATAGCGGCTTGCAGGCTGATGATGATATATCATCATCATCAGCCTGCAAGTTGTGAAGCAATTCTGCAACAGATCGCAGATAAGATTGGTTGTCCTGTGAGCCCTGCTGAGATAGATGTGGTGCATAGGGTCCCCGCTAAAAGTGGCTCGAATATTATTGCACGTTTTTGTTCACGACGAAAAAAAAAAGGTTGAATTTGCTTCAAAGGCCAGAAAAGCGCGTCTGACAACCCGGTCTATCGCCGTGATGAATCAGGATAAGCCCATATTTGTCAACGATTATTTAACACCAGAAAACAAGTGGCTCTTTGCTCAGGCATTGGCACTTAAGAAATTGATTTGTGGGGTTTAACGTTCCAAAACCACCATGTGATTATGAGAGACGCCGTAGTGGAGGGCTCCAGAAATTTCGACCACCTGGGGTTCTTTAACGTGCACCCAAATCTGAGTACACGGGACTACAACATTTCCGCCTCCATCGGAAATGCAGCCGCCACAGCATTGGCACTTAAGAAAGAAAAGCAGTGGCAGTTCCCATGGGTTGACAACTGCCGCATCAAAGCAAGAAAGTCCACGGACAGCCGAGTGTACCGCATCTCTGGTGTTAGTGATCTGGCCGTTTTTTCCAAATAGCATTTAAGCATTTAGGCATGATAATTTTGAACCATCATGGCGACACACACTGTCCTCGAACTGAAGCAACTTCTTAGTTCGTTTGTTTCTCATATTTCAATCATGCACTTTAACACCCGAAGCTTACCGAAAAACTTTGATGATATGGTTAATTTCCTTTCTTCCACCGATCATCACTTTTCAGCCACAGAAACATGGCTATCTGCAGCTGATGATAACATGTTTTCTATTCCAGGCTATCATGCTGCATTTTTTTTTCATCGCCTCGGTGACTATCATGGTGGATCAGCCATGTTTATTTTTAACGCATTGTCATATAAACGACGTACTGATATCGCGTTTTCTGTGTCGAAATGTGAATCAGTCTGGCTCGAATTTGACCGTGATTTCCTTCCGTCTAACAAAAGAACTATCATTGGTTCAATTTATCGGTCCCCATCATCATCTTACGGTGACTTTTGTGTTGAGCTTGATAATATACTAAGCTCGTTTATTTCCGAAAATTATAACGTGATCATTTTAGGCGACATTAACATTGACAATACAAATATTAACGACGGTTCTTGTGCTCAATACGCTAACTGCTTCATGGGTCATGGGTTCACATCTCTGCGGGATTCTCCGACATGATGTGCTCCTTCTGGTCGGAACACGCTTATTGACCATATAGTCAGTAATATTATTTCAGTTCAGGAGGCTGGTGTGGTCAATTTTGATCTAACTGATCCTTATCAAATTTTTCTTTTATTAAAAACACAAACTAATTGTAAAAATAAAATGGTCAGTGGGTGTCGTTTCGATTCTGCGAATTTCGTTGATTTGGTATCCCGCTTTGACTGGGGGAAACTATCGCAAGAACCTTGTGTTAATAAAGGGTTTAGTACTTTGACTGAGAAACTAACACGTATCATAAACTCGTGTACATCTGTATCCACCATATCGCGCTGGTACTCAGCCCCTAGAAACCCGTGGATTACTAGAGGACTGCTGCGTAGCATAAATAAAAAATATAACCTTTACAAAAAAGTAAAACTTCAGCCGTTCAACCTGTCCCTCAGGACCCGCTTTAAACTCTATTCACAAAATCTTACTGTCCTACTCAAAAAAGCCAAACGAACCTACTATCAAAATGAAGTGCTCGAAAACGGGAATGACAGTAGGAAAAACTGGAACGTAATTAAAGAATTCTTACATCTTCATCAGCCAGATGCACTTGAGACCGAATTTTAGGATGGCACCAGCGTTCTATCTTGCCCTGTCACTATCGCCAATTCTTTTAATGAATCATTTTTCAGCAACTCAGTATCGACTGTCACTAACTTACCTTCGTTGTCTCGCTTGCCTTACTCTTTTTTCTTAAAACCCACGTCACCTGCTAAGGTTCTTTGCACTATAACAAGTTTGAAGACGACAGGATGTTGCCTGTATTCAATTTATCCAGCTAAAATCAGACTTGTTGCTCGTGAGTTATCTTCTGTGCTCTCAGAGCTTATTAACACTGCGTTTTGTTCAGGCATTTTTCCTACAATCCTCAAACAAGGAAAAGTAATACCGGTATTCAAAAAGGGAGACCGAAAAGTTTTTCTAATTATCGCCCTATAACAATCCCCCATTCTTTATTTAGTAAGGAAATTGAGAAGCTCATTGTGAATCGCCTAATGGACTACCTCACAAAATTTAACCTTTTGTCACATAAGCAGTTTGGTTTTCGTGCTAAGTTTTCTACCGAATTAGCACTGATCAAACTAACAGATAGCATAAAACAGTTCATCGATAAGGGGCTCTGGGCAGGGGCGTTATTCATAGATTTAACTAAAGCCTTCGACACTATAAGCCACTCTATTTTGTATGCTAAACTTAATTCCTTGGGAATTTGTGGGCCTACTTTAGCCCTTTTACAAAGCTACCTTGCTAACAGAACCCAGGTTGTCAATTATGGCGGTGTTTTATCCTCACCAATATTAACTAACTAGGGAGTCCCACAAGGCTCAATTCTGGGACTTCTCATGTGTCTTATCTACATTAACGACTTACCATCATCATTTAACTCATCTGACTGCATCCTTTATGCTGACGATACCACGATATTTTCTAGTGACAAAAATCTTAACAATCTACTAGCAAAATTAAACACTGATGTCGCGAAACTTGTTTCATGGTGCAAAAATAACTTGTTGAAAATCAACCCTGTTAAAACCACTTTTATGTTATTTCACTCGTCCCAAAAAAGCGTTACGATTTCACCCGAAGTATACATTGATAACTGCGTCATCACCCCATCAAAGTTCACTACTTTTCTAGGTGTCACATTATACCCTCAACTCAAATATAACATTCACGTGAATTCTGTCGTCAAGAAGACTGCTTTTGGCATCCGCATACTCATTCGCACAAGGCATTGTGCAACACATTTTAAAATCGCTTTACTATGCTTTCATTAACAGTCACCTAACCTATTGCATTTCATCCTGCCAATACCTACGCCACACACCTAACATCTCTCATTCACCTTCAGAAAAGAGCAGTCCGAATCATCACACATAGTTCCTACACAGCATCAGCAGCACCCCTCTTTAACACTCTCAAAATTCTACCGTTCATTTCCACCTTTCAACTCAAACTTGGAATTTTATTATTCCGAAGTAGAGTCGGTGACATTCCCACTGACATACTTCCCCTCATACATCTTCACAATACTAATAACACACGGTTTTCTGAAAATAGTAACCTTCTGCTTCCAAAAGTAAGTACTAACTACGGCAAAATGACAGCCTTGTTTTCTGCAATTTCTTTCTGGAACTCACTACCATCAATTATTAAATCAAGCCCCTCATTACATTGTTTCCGGTGGCATCTAAAACAGTTCTTACTAACATGCGACACCTGAATATATATATATATATATATATATATATATATATATATATATATATATATATATATATATATATATATATATATATATATATATATATATATATATATATATATATATATATATATATATATGCACACAAAAAATACCCCGTGACAAACCCGCTCGCATGCCAGTGCACACGATGATTCTAGGGCTCCCTAACGTTCGGCGCACGAACGACCATAGTATTGGCCCTATTGTGCTGTCAGGGCTGCAGCGATGGTGGGGGCTTTACGATGAACGCGTTTTGCCATCGGCCACAAAAACGATAATTGCTGTGAGTGCTTATCGCTGTCATGAATCGGTGAGAGGGAAGCGCGTCGTTCGAACGCGAAACGTTAGGAAGCACTAGAATCATCGTGCGCACTGACGCGAGAACGGGTTTGTCACGTGGTATTTTTCGTAGTTCGCGAAAATTTGTAATTAGAAGAAAAACACTAGTACGTAACAGATATAAAGTTCAAAACTATCTGTTAGGCCGTTTTGCAAACCGATCTTCAACTTTCTCATTGAAATTAGTTATCCATCTTCGTTCCTTCAAAAGTTGGTGAATTAAACAGATATAATTAAACAATATTTGAGAACACAAAAATAGTCTGACTAACTCCAGGTGGTGCGCAACATGCACTTGGTCGCGTCGTAATTACGTGTTCCGGCATATTTTCAAAGTCTGGCCAAAGTTACGCGGGACACCCTGTATATCTATGCCTGTCTTTTCGTTCATTACTGAAGCGTCTGTAGGTACTATATCATTTGACGGGAAAATTTTATTGTGCTCTGTCTTAAGATTGAAACATTTGCTACAGGCGCATGTCGGATTTTTCCATTTATCCTGTGCTACAGGTGACACGACGCGCGTTGCGTTTCTCTCTAGTCAGGCTTTGTAGTTAACATGTTAACTACTTAACTTGCCTCGGTATGATCACCAGAGCCAATAAGCCCAAGTTCTGCGTTCCATCAGCGATGCTCTTTTGGCTCTCACATCCGTTTCTCTGATTACCATTAATCATTGATCATGGACGTCCGTCGTCAGGATGGAGACGATACCCCCAAACGCCGTCATATAGGTGCGTCCGCGTTAAATGGTTTTGTAGCTTCAAAAAAATATGCAGTACACATTCTTCAAGCTTTTTCAAAGCAGTGTATAGTAAATATTGAATAATTTCTGTGAGGACACGTTTTACTTTCGTATTATGAAGACTGCTGTGAAGAAAAGATCAAACATAACTTCTTTTTTTTTCGTTCGCTATGCTGTTCAAGACTTCATTTAACTTGACAAAACCTAGGCGGTCGCTGCAGTGGTTCTTCAATACAACTTATTCTGCACACACCAATTCGTTCGAAGGACATTTTCCACTGATTGTCTCACGTGTCACGGGCCCACGATCCAAATTTTAAAAGCCTGAAAAGAGAGCGAAGTGGCCATAAACAGCCCCCTGCGAAATAGCTGTCAGAGTGAATCCAAAACTATCTATTGCTTAACAGTTTCACATTATAAACAAATTCTTTTGTACAGCATGGCACCACTCGTTTCATTCCTTATGGTCGGTTGCGCCAAGATAAAGAGGCCGCCTTGTGGATCAATTGATCAACAAGGCGGCCAACACTCTGCTGTCACTGGACAGGGATCCAACCCATGCTTTTAAAAATAACCCGGGCCAGCGCCAAAGGGACGGAATGGGGCCTCGAGACCCAATTTCTATTCCAAGTGGTATCTGCCTGTGTGTGCATATGTGTATATGCACATGCGAAATTGCAAAACATCGGTGAGGGTTCCGAACCGCGCTGCCCCTTCCTGGCTACGCCAGTGGTTCAGTGCACCTTTTTTCACCGTGAACCAAAGGCAGCCAGCCCGCTATGAGAAGTACGCCGTCGCTTCATTGACTTTCATTTTCAAGTTTGAACATCTGTTGCGACGTTTGTTGACTTGATCAAAAGGAAATGGCGAGGAGGGCAAAGAAGGGGGCTCTGTAGATGAAGTATATAGGCTTGAGCGTGCGGGCAACCTGACACGTCACCTGTTAGCCTATCGTAGAGGTGAATCCTTTCTTGCACACATTTAGAAAAAGAAACTGAATACTGTATCATATTTGATGAAAGCACATGTGCTATCTACATACATGATTGCCTCGTGCGTACTCCTGGCCCTCACCTTTTCTAACCCTTTCCACCTTCGACTATAACTACCAACGCAGAATAAACGATGGGGTTGACTTGTTTCTCGACAACCCAGCTGTCCAGTCTGTTCATTCCACACACGAATGAAACATGGTGTCAGATGTGGGCAACGTATAAGCAACGACATGGATCACCTGAGACCGCCTGAACCGCTACGTTTGACAGCTGATGAAGGAAGGAACTGGACGCGGTTTCGTCAGCAGTTCGAATTTTTTCTGCAAGCGACGGCATGCCAAGCTAATCCGAGGTCGGAAGCAGCGGAAACGGCCATGCTCCTCAGCGTTGCGGGGGAGGATGCCTTGGACGTTTTCAACAATTTTGTGTTCAGCGGAGAAGAAAACAAGGAGGATTTCAGCACCGTAATTGCCAAATTCGAAGATTACTGCCTGGAGTAGCAAAATGAAATACACGAGCGATACGTGTTCCGTTCCCGCAGTTAAGGTGAGGCGGAGCTTTTTGAGCAGTTTCTACGCGAGCTTAAAAAACAAGCGCAGCACTGCAACTTCGGGACCATGGCGGATGACAGGGTGCGAGACCAAATTGTTTTTGTAACAAACTCGCCAAGGCTTCTAGAAAAGATGCTCAGGGACAAAAAATTGACCTTGGAAAACGTAATCATCCTTTGCAAGGCGGCGGAAACATCAGCTCGTCAAAATTGATTTTGGCAGAAAACAAAAGCTGCAGGAGAGTGTTTCTGGCTGGGCTTGTTGAATTGCAGGGCGGATCCTGTTGAAGATGGCCGGTCTTCGGGCGAACTCTTGCAAGGAAGGCGGCTGCGCACACCATTGCCGGACTTCAATCCAGTGTCAGCAACGCTCGTCAAGAAACACCAGCAGAGAAGTCATCATAGGCGCACCCTACCTGCCTCTGCGACAATGACGTGGTTCGCTTGAATGGGACACCATGGGCAACGAAAGCCAAAGTGATCGGATCAGCCGGCCGACGGTCCTTCTACGTACGCACAGAGAACAACACCGTGCTGAGGCGCAACCGTCGGCACTTTCTGGCGACGAAGGAACCATATAGTGTTAGTTCATCAGACGACGAAGATTGTGCCAACAACCACATCCCATTTCAAGGTGAGGCGTCATCGACCACCGCAGCCTGGCCCACGGAAGCTCAGCCGCCGTCGCCTCAACCACTGAGACGCAGTCAACCACAGACGCGGCCGCCAGAGCGTCTGGGTTATGACCAGCAGTTCCTGCAGACAAGCGAGCGGCATCGGAGGCGGAAACGTTGTAAGCCCGGGTGCTCAGATTTGGGTGCACGTTAAAGAACCCCAGGTGGTCTAAATTTCCGGAGCCCTCCACTACGGCGTCTCGCATAATCATATAGTGGTTTTGGGACGTTAAACCCCACATATCAATCAAGCCAGCGGCATTAATTTTGTCAACTGTTTGGAAGGAGGATGTATCATATGTGATGAAAGCACATGTGCTATCTACATGCATGATTGCCTCGTGCGTACTCCTGGCTCTCACCTTTTCTAACCCTTTCCACCTTCGGCTATAACTACCAACGCAGAATAGACGATGGGGTTGACTTGTTTCTCGACAACCCAGCTGTCCAGTCTGTTCATTTCAAACACGAATGAAACAAATACTACGACAAAAAATGTACGCAACGCATCTGAGCGCGCGCGTGCGACACAGTTGAATGCGTCCTTCCTCCTCCCATTCCTTCCTCCTCCTTCGTTCACTTCCCCTCTCCCATCCCCGCGTGGGGCCGTGTCGGTGCCTTCGTATTGAAAGGCAATAACAGCTCCGCGCTTCTCTCTTCACTTTTCCATCTCAAGAACCTCTATATAGCACGCGCGTGGTCTCTGTATACATATATTTCATGTCCATCTACGCTATAAACATTCGTTAGTTCACGCTGGTGTGTTTTGTGCGTCTTCTCGTCGTTGTCTCAGTTCCTTATGACTGTTTTTTAAGCCGATATTTTCAACGCAGCCATCGCAAGCAGCATTTCTTCGGCGCGGGAACTAAATACTGTTGGTATGGTCAGCCCAACGTAACTTGCGAGTGGTCCGAACGCTGCACAAGAACGTGGCGACTTCAACCACATGGCCGACTAGGCATCGTCTTTTACTGGCAGCAAGAACTCTCGTGTCAACAACCTCGTCTCTATGTGTGTCACACACCGCTGCCCTTACCGCCATGCAATCAGCGGCGAGACCCAAAGGCAGTCCATGGTTGATTGATATGTAAGGTTTAACGTCCGAAAACCACCATATGATTATGGTAGACGCCATAGTGGATGGCTCCGGAAATTTTTACCACCTGGAGTTCTTTAACGTGCACCCAAATCTGAGCACATGGCCCTACAGCATTTTCGCCTCCATCGAAAACGCAGCCGCCGACGCCGGGATTTGATCCCGTGACCTGCGGGTCTGCAGTGGAGTATACTTTGCAACTAGACCGCCGTGGCGGGACCAAAGGCAGCCCAGCCTCCTTATATACTTCCATTGCAAGAGGGGCCCATGGGGTGGTGGATTGAACCCTCCAACGCATCAAATGAACAGCTCCCCGAAACACGCATAAGTATCTGTGGCCGCATCCCAGCCTCTCCGTACGAACAATTACGATTCAAGAGGGCAAATACTTGGGCAAGTTGTTGGCTCATTATACTGACAACCTGAGCGCAAGAAGGGACAAGGAACTAGGAAGAAACACAGACGAGTGCTGAACTCACAATTCAAGTTTGTTCCTGAAACGGAACAGAATATTGAACGGAAACGGAACAGAAATTGAAGTCTTCAGTAGCACGTTCAGTGCTCATCTGCTCCTTGTCTTTTCTTGTGCTGTTGTCAGTATAATTACGATTTTTTATTGACAAAAAAAAAAGAAATGGCAACAAGGTACTCCTGACACGCGAGATACGACCTGATATACGCTTTATTCCCTTCCGTTAAGCAATCTTAACGGCGTTCATTCTACTCATTCGCGAAATGACCATAATATTAGCGTAAGGATGCGCTGATAAGGTAATAAAAACATTTTACTGTTTATGGCCTTCCCGACGGTGGTACTTATAGAGGACTGCACCATGGCATAAAGTTGTGCGTGAAATCTCGGCAATATTTCACACCGCCGTTGCTATAGCACCACAAATTCGCTTCCTGGGTCCGAACGTACAAGAATCGCAAATGTGCGTGAGGGAGGCGATGCGTTCAAATCTGTGGGAAATTGGCGAGAACTCGAAGTTGAGGCTGCGAGAACGAGCGGCTACGACAACGTCATAGAAGATTGAAGGACCACACGACGCTGAAGGAACTTTGCATGTACCCCTACAATTATAACTCTTTTTTTTCTTGATATGGTATACACCGCTGAGATAACATTTAATTTCAATTGTATTCTTTTTACGTTCCGCATTTTTTCCTGTGCACTTTTGCTACATGCGCAGGGACGTTTGACAGGGCATGTCGAGCGGCCAAGTCCAGACATACGCGAATCAGATAGGTTCTTTTCTTCGCATAGAACATGGTTGCAACGGCGTACAATTTCCTTCTTTGATGGACTCGGTCGCCCGCTCTTCTCCGTGATTCGTGTTTCCAGCATCAAGTGGTACGTTTCGCCTGCGTCACGTGGTCTCGTGATAGGCGCTTCCCGCGTCACTCTCTGTTCTCGTGTTTTACTCGCGGACATTTTTTACGCGCCCATTCCAGAAAACTCGTGCCACTTATCAGTGCAAGGAAAGGGAAGCGCTTTCCGCGGTCATTTTTCTTTATGTTTGTTTTTACGTCTTCTATATAAGCCTCCACTTCTTGCGCCATGGCTATCTAAAGATGCACAACGGCTTCTAAGGTCAGTCCCTCTGTCGCCGAAGCCAAATGTCAGTTCACCGAGACATTGCCGTATAGGTATACGCCCCTCGCTTGAAGCTGTAAACAGTTGCACTGGAAAACCCGTGTACAGCGCAGCATCATGACCATTGTGTCAGGGTAAGAAACCTTGAGCTACGGTTACAACGCTGTTGTTCGGTAATCAAATCGATTTCGTGTACTTACTGTATATGCTATCGTTGTTAATTAGTTCTCATTAACGCCGTAGACTAGTATTGTGGCAGCAGCAAAGTGAAAGTATAATCTTGTCTAAGTATAATCAGATGGAGCACTGAGAGTCCTGATGGCGCACTTCCAGATATGTACAGTCACACACGACTATTGCAAAGTGCATCGTGGAATATTTTATAGCGCAATGGATTAGATGTAGACAGAGAAGGGACACAGCGCTGAACTCTCAACTGAAATTTATTTTAAAAAAAAGGGCATATGTAGGAGACAATGAGTCATCGAAACTGTGGGCATGGGCACATGTTTTACATGTGCCTATGTGTGTTGTGCTGTAACACATGTGCCTATGTGTACAGTTTCGATGAGTCATTGTCTCCTATATATGTCCTTTCTTTTCCCAAATAAATTTCAGTCGAGAGTTCAGCTCTGTGTCCCTACTCTGTCCGTATCTAACTTGTTGAGCTGTAAAATATTCCCCGATGAACATACCCCCACTCGCCCAACTAGCGATTCTGCTTCAGCATATTACAAAGTACTTATGACCTTATACGTGATTCATTCAGCGAGTCGTTTCGTTGGTAAATATTGAGCAATGCCGTACTTGCACGTAGGGCAGGCTAATAAACTCGTCGAAAAAAACATGAAAACTTGGTATCTGTAGAGAAATAAGTGCTGCACACACCTTTTATTCAGTATTAAGAAAACACTACGGGGAAAGTATACGTGCCCTTCATGGGTGCAAGGTGCCCCTGCAGTATTTTTTAAAATGAGGACCTACGTGAGAAAGAGGACCTAAGCTTTACTTTTCTAAATATTCATCCATGGAACGTTTTCTCTCAGTGTAAACGGCACAATATCATGTTTCTTTTTTAATTCCATGGTGTACTTAGAATAAGAATATCTATGACGGTGGCGCCTGACAAAGGGTGCCGGAGAGAGCACTGAGTGCTAGGACGCGCAGGTGTCATTACCAATCACCGCTTCTCGTTTCTCATAGCAGATTGTATAAGTGCGCATGCGTTAACAGAAGCTTTAGCTTGAAAGCGGCACGATTGCAATGAGCTGCTGCGTGGGTTAATAACATCGTCGGCGGGACAAAACAAGGGAAGTCCCGAAGGTTGAACTTATAGGAAAGGGCAATCTTTTACGGGAGTGGATTCCCACTGTTTGCGGCAGAGAGATTTGACCTTCGCGCTCCAGAAAGCAGTGTCTATAGTATTCACGGAAAATTTTAAAACAAAGAGGAGCGAATGTTTTTAAACTGAGCGTCGAGCGAGTTCATAATCCGTTCTAACGACACCTGTCTGTTGTTCGATTGATTGATTGATTGATACGTGGGGTTGAACGTCCCAAAACCACCATATGATTATAAGAGACGCCGTAGTGGAGGGCTTCAGAAATTTTGACCACCTGGGGTTCTTTAACGTGCCCCCAAATCTGTGTACACGGGCCTACAACATTTCCGCCTCCATGGGAAATGCAGCCGCCGCAGCCGGGATTTGATCCCGCGACCTGTGGGTCAGCAGCCGAGTACCTTATATAGACACTATAGACCACCGCGGCGGGGCCCTGTCTGTTGTTCTTCTTTGATGACTGGTGTTCCCATCATCAAACGTAAGTCTCGTTTGAGCCTCGCAGGAGAGGGGCCCACGAACAGCTGCTCGCACTACGGCATAACTTCTGGACAGGGTACTTACTATGCGGCGAGTGCACGGGAATCACTTGCTTGGACAAGATGACGATACGATGCTTTAACTTATGCCTGCGTCGACGACTGTATTAGCCACTCAGGTCACGGGCTGCAATCCCGGCTGCGGTGGCTGCTTTCTCTATGGAGGCGAAAATGCTGTAGGTCCATGGACTCAGATTTGGGTGCACGTTAAAAAAACCCTTTTGGTAGAAATTTCCGGATCCCTCCACTACGGGCGTCTCTCATAATCATATGGTGGTTTTGGGACGTTTACCCCATTACATCAATCGACTATACAACCACTATGGGTCGGCGAAGCAGATGAGACGATATTCGACTTACTTGTGCTTCTCTATTCACGTAATTGTTACGAGCCGAGCTTTTCCAGCTGCAAGCTTAGCGGTGTTCGCGTTTTCATTTAGAGGGCAAGTGAGCCGAAATCATGTGCAGCATGCGCACTTGTAGAGCTATGAATGTTAGGCACTATATATATTTCCCTGGGGCTTCTCACTATAGTTACCACGAATTCGCATTACGGCCCTCCTATTTTCCCTTCCACTGTCTGCTGTAAGGTTATATTTTCTTGAGCCATATATTTATACGACCAACTGCGGAAATACTTCAGCGTGAGGCGCCTAGACAACTTTTGCGCCAGAGTGGACGTTGCAAAGGATCGCAATCAAGACAAATGTTGCAAGCCGCGTTCAGTTATGTAACATGGTTTCAGCCGCTTTGCGAAAGATTAGCTTTGTGTATACGTACATTCCAGCATGCGTGGGCGTTGTGTTTGTACTTTATAATTATTTTTGACTCGAACAGATAGCAGCATCTGCGATGTGCGTTCTCTCCACGCGTCGTCCGAAGGTCGCAGCCTTCACCACCCGCTCACGATGTATAGGTACCTGCTGCAAAGCTGAATCGCACCTGAATGTTTTTTTTTTTTTTGCACTCCTTTATATATGTATATAGCCATTTGCACATTATGTGACCCTCGACATTCGAGCTCGCCCAGGTTGCGTTGTTTCCGACTGGAACTTCAATCAACAGTGAAGTCATATCCGCATTCCACCTATCGACTTTATAGCCAGCAGCCCAAAAACAAGCCCGTAAGATCAGCGAGACAATCTGCTGAGCAAACATCTCGAACATGATTCCCATAATGTAAGTTGAAAAATACAGCAACGCTGGTGTGTATTGTATACCGCAAAAAAAAAAAACGCCCATCTACTCCATGATTTTTTTCTTAATGATGCGCCAGGACACCCAAGCACTGCGTAATACCTTTCATAGAGCTTTTCAATTAAGTTTACATGCCTATACAGCTATTGCAGTACGTCTATGAGCATGCTTTCAGCAGTGAACATGAGTCACAGTAGTCGCAATATATAGTGCGCATTTCTGAAGCAGACAAGCTGCTTTATTTCCTTCCTTGTTTTTGCATACTTAAAACTACACCAAAGAGGGAGTTTCAGCCCCCCCTCCCCCCTGAGAAACGCAGCACTCACTTCTCCGCTTGAGGCGCGAATTGTGGTTGTACTGTTTGTGAATGCGTTGAACTCGCATATGATTCCAGGTATAGTGAACTATATATCTCATGAAAGAAAATAAATAAATGTGTTGTTTCGGGCGAGTTTCTATAGTTGACGGTGATGATTATGTAACTGTAACACTGTAGATGGCTGGGCAAACTGCGGAAGTATTTTTAGGTGTGCATGTCTTTGTTGCAGTTGTTTTCGTTAAGGAGCTAGACATCATGGGCTGGATACCACGCGGTACAAGTCCTCGCTTCATTGAGCACGTGAGCAGCACGCTTTCGTGACAGTTAGCGCCGGTGTGATCTGCATCCACCCGCTCTTTTTCCGGTTCTGTTATTTTTTGTTATTCATGTCGTGGCGCTGAGATAAGACGCCAAGGGGCGACGTGCGAGCAAACAGATAAAAATAAAAGACGGGAAAAAAGGGGCCTCTCGGACTTCCACGCGCCTTTGCTAATCTAGGTGAGGAAATACCACTCGTGAAGCGCGCGCAAAGACTTCCGAACCCTATAGCTTATGGTGCGCGCATGTCTGGAATTTCCCCCGTGTTTGCTCTACATTAGAATGTTGATTGATTGATTGATTGATTTGTGGGGTTTAACGTCCCAAAACCACCATTTGATTATGAGAGACGCCGTAGTGGAGGACTCCGGAAATTTTGACCACCTGGGGTTCTTTAACGTGCACCCAAATCTGAGTACACGGGCCTACAACATTTCCGCCTCCATCGGAAATGCAGCCGCCGCAGCCGGGAATCGAACCCGCGACCTGCGGGTCAGCAGCCGAGTACCTTAGCCACTAGACCACCGCGGCGGGGCACATTAGAATGTTGAGCTGTCAAATAGACCTCAGTATAAACATACACACTAGCTAATGCTTGCATTCGAACATGTGGCGAGGAAGACCCGATGCTTTGACAGCGCTTAGCGAGGTCTTGTCCACCGTTCATGTTGGGGTGTGCGCCGATTTTTCAGCAAATGGATTCGATGGTACAGGTAGTGACAGAGCCGCAACTTCGTCCGAATACCAGATCTTATCAGGGCACCCTTGACAGCAACCGCCTGCTCAGCGACACCTTCATGGTGGAAGACGTGCCCCCTCGGAAAATCAGTCTTAGCTATAAGACACTGCTGGACGATCTACGTCCGCAGCAAGGAAACGTTTCGCTTCTCCACTCGATGGAAAGCCAAGAATTGTTTATTGTTAATCGCACCATTATGCCTACAGATAGCGCAGAAAAGAAATAACTTGCAATAAGTGGAGGCCTTACAACTCCATGGTGTCTTCAGACATGAGAAGAGAGTGGCATGTAATAAGAACGAAAGCAACTGTTTTTGTTGATCTTATTTATTACAACAGTGAATGGTGCCAGATGATGTAACCACCAAGCGAATAGACGGGGACCGCTAGATGACGTTTGTGATTGCCTGATTACTGTTTCCATCTCTTTTTCATGACCACCGTATTCTGTAGCACCGTTTTCCACCTGCATGATCAGCCGTGACGCAAGCTTGTGTAGCCAGTCACGCATGCCATTAAGAGACACTTGCGTTCGTAAATATGAACGTACCGCTTAGGACATGCGTTCTTTGGCAGGAAGTGTACATATATACACGATGTCTGAACACAATAAGACAATAGAAGAGAAAGGATGCGGAAGACAAATATGATGACTGAGTAACCATGCATGTGTTCCAATACTCACCGTAGACGGCTAAATAGACAGCTAAGTGGACGGCGGCCATCTTAAGTGCCATTCCAATTCTGACGTAGCCGGCAAAATAGACAGCTCCTATAAGACCGCATCGTAGACAAATACTATGCAGGCTACTTTGCTGCCTAAACAAGATGGCGGCTCAGCGAATCGCTCAGATAAATCAAATCTCGCCGGAATGGTCGTCTGCACACAAGCAGACGCTTTCCCGAACGTTCAATGTATAAGTAACGTTTATTTGTTTTTGATTTCAACACGAAATAAGCCAGAAAATGCAAATGTTACGTTTGTTTATTTTAGCTTTTTCTTATCGATGTGAGGTGGCGCACCATCGCGTAAAAGCCGTCCAGAAGTGTTTTGATTCTCGGACAGCATGGGCTCGATGCTGTCTTCTGAGCAGTCTACGTAGACTGTCTACGTGCTGTCTAAGAATTGGAACACAGCCCATATAATTGAGTGCAGGAGCTTTACCATTGTGGCTACGAGCGCCAATACAAAATAAAACGGTCCTCACACGAACTTTCCGCAATGTCCGCAATTACGGTACTTTGAACTTCTCGCATTAGGCTTAAGCAATACATAATTATATAATTTCTTGTCCTTCATATTAGCAATAGTATCTGGGGTTTTACGTCTCAACACCACGATATGCTTATAAGCGACGCTGTCGTGGAGGGCTCCGAAAATTTTCGCCAAAGTGCACTGGTGGGCTAGATGATAAGTTTTAATAGCGCGACTGAACTTAGACAAAAAAAACACGCCTACACACACGTACGGCGCTGTATGTTCTCCGTCTACTATTCAAATTAAGAGAAAATTTTGACCACCTGGTGTTCCTTCAGTGCACTGATTTAGCACAATACTCAGACCTCCACTGTTTCACCTTCATCGAAATGCGACCGTTGCGGCCAGGGTGAAACCAGCGACTTCCGGATCAGCAGCCGATCGCCATAACCACTACACCGACCCGTTGGCTTGCCCTCTGCAAGCAGCCATGAGATTGCACAATGCAAGAACTAATAAATCATCATGTCCTGCTAACGGCCAGAAATGACAGCAGACTGCTCATATATCTGACATGCATGTAGCACTCTTGTTATTGCCGCCACACTGAGAGCTCCTCATAGCTTAGACGGTAGTTTGTTTAGTGCTCCTATCACAAGCACTGTGAAATTAGCACTATTCGCGTTAAAGATTGCAGAGTAAATTACGCCCCGCATGAGCTTCTGAGCACGTTGTCACAACACGTCGTTGCTGAAGGACGACGGCTCCGCGAGAAAAGACGCCCTTATCTCATCCCGCTTAGCGCCAGTATAGCTTCGTTGCGACCATGACGTCAGGCGTGTAAGCACTGCTCAGGGAAGGCGGAGAGAGCGCGTGGGGATTGGCCAACGCGCGCATGCGTCTCACTCATTGTTGCGTCGCTGCATGGACCACGTGCAGGAAGCTGGGCGCCTCGCTGATGCACAGCTCGTCCCCGCGACGATGGTCGGCCCGCGTGTGCGGCACTCACGAGGGCGGCCTACACCGCAGCGGTGACGACGAGGGTCACGCCGAGCGCGAGACCAGCACGTACCGCAAGCGCCTCATGACCTTCGACATCGACGACCCGCTGCACAGGGACTTCCTGAAGGCAGTCCAGGACCGGGGCCCCGCAGTCGTTGTAGGTGAGTGTTTTTTTTTCAACGGGTTATGCGGATGGGTTCCCGAGTTGTCTGTGCAACAGATCGAGATACCGGGAACCTCGGTCGGAGACAGAAGGTTATAATCAGGTCAAGAAAATCATTTGGAAGCTACCATGTCTATATATGTACAGTCACGCTCAATACGAGTTGAAATACGCTGGCTGTGGTTAAAGTGGCCCCAAGTCTGAACAACGACCCCGGAAAACGTGACATTGGTTCAGAAAGTACCACTAATCGAGAGAGTTTAATCTAGAAAATTTTCTCTCTGTAGGTGCCAATTTGCAGGGTTGGCACTATTTCGAGTACAGACAGCGTTTTGCAGCTCATATTGGGAGCGAGTGTAATGAACTTTAAACGGGCTTGCACTTGAACTCGTTGCTATTACCTCAAGTAACAGCGTGAACGCGCTCGACAAGGAAAACAGCCCTGCCTTCACGGAGAGAGACTACACGGTTAGTTCTGGAGCGATCATCAAACACTATTACACTATAAAGGGCCCACTTTTCCCCGGCACACACCTCGCAAGCAGCTGACAACGACACGGTGCCTCCTACATGCAGACAAACGCTTTCTCGAATCCGGTCACGTATCATCACTACTACATCGAGTTGTACTCAGACATGTATAGCTTTTGTCATCAGAGAGTGGGTATAATCATGCATATCATGGGCTTGCTTCAGGGTAACATAGCACATTAGAACTTATACATTATACAGAGAGAAATGGCACATCGCACTGCTAATCACAGACCGTGAAATGCAAGTCCTTCGGCAAGCCGAGGATGCCGCCAGAGCACAATGACTCACGGCTTTATCCTATAAAGGAGAGGGAGCCAACCCTTCCAAATATTGCCTCTGAAGATAAAAGTCGTGAGCCTCGGAACAGTAGGTGTAGCGTTAATTCATGCTGGGCAGGTGTATGCACTTTCTTTGCTTATGTACGCAACTCCATTTAGTATTTATGCCGACAACCATGGCTTTTTAATGAGTTTATATACATTTACTATCTAATAATCATGGTAGTACAGTGATAAGAGAGTTACGTTACTGAACGCAATGTGGCTCGCTCAACTGGAAAACGTGGTAGCCGCATTCTACTTGCATGGTGACAATGCGATCGGCTATCACACTCTGGATTAGTGTTAACACGCCAGATCTATCACGTTCGCATACAGGTGTAGTCGGCCTCGACGGTAGTTGTTGCAGCCGCTGCGTTCTTTCGAACGCAGATGATCGGCTGTTGTCGAACGACGAATACCGTCGGGACACTTCGACATGGACACAAAGGTGCTACTCCAACGAACACAACTTCGTTCGTGGAAACGTGGGTTCCAGCGACATTGTTCGTTCAGCGACAGCCTTCAAGCCTCCATATTGCTCTGTGAACTTCTGTATTGTTCAATTTCGGACGCTTAACTAATTACTAACTAACAAATCATGCGTGGTAATAGGCGCATTTGCCGCCAAGAGAAACTTTCATTTCATGCCGGCTAAACAGGCCATGAAATCAAAATATTTTGATCTTAAAGGTAGACGCAGCTTTGTGGTAAGTACGAAGTTATAGTGATTTGGAGGTTGTTAGGCGCTGGGTTTCTCGAGTTCAAGGACTTGGACAACGTGGATACTAGCAGATTTCTGGCGCCGAAGAAAAGGTACGACATAACACGTGAACTGCAGCATTCCGGAACCCTCCGCTAAACAAAGGCCGTTGTTGCCAATCGGCGGGGAAGAGACTCCTTTCGCCTGTATGCTGGCTTATATCCAGGGTCATCGTTTACGCTCTCTTATATAGCTGTTACAGAAGGGAACACGTAAGAAGGCAACTGGCGCCCTTACTGTCATCAAACTGTAGCTTCAGCCAATCACAGACATCCAAGCTTGTTTCCTAAACAGAGCAGTGCCGAGTTCCAGAAACGTCAGGCATGTGCGTCCTATGTGAACGTCTCTGCCCTGTGCACGGCCTTTCTATCAGTTGTTTCCATGGCAAGCCTAGATAACTCGCCGTCAAAGAGCGAGCAAGCGACCGGCGCAATCTTGGACTCCACCGACCGCTGTGGAGGCAGACATGTGTATACTTAATTTTTGTCACGCAAATGTCTGAGCCAGCTAGGTGATTAGGGGGATTGTCTCGTGATGACACATTTTCCGCCTACACGTGAAACGACCCAAGTGTCGCAAACGTACGCGTGCCTTTGTAAAAAAAAAAAATAAGAGAGAGAGAGAGAGAAGCACTGCAGGTCTTATATAATCAAAATTGTCTTTAGTACCTGCGATAAAACGCCAGGCATCGTGTTCGCGCTGTAACACTGCGAACGCTGTCGGTGCAAAAGGGAGATACGGAGTTATGCAAGTCTGAGCAAGATATAAGGATGTACATGTGACGAATTGGAGAGTATGAACGACCCTTCATTGTATGGAGCGGAAAGGTAGTGAGCGCACCTGTTTAGTTCCCTGTGGTGCTCGGACGGTACTTTGTAAAGCGGAGGAGCTGCACAATTATCAAAATCTATCGTTGTGCCTACGAGGCCATGCGGCTGTCTTAGGCGCAGGAAATGTTTCTTGTATTCTTTTCATAATAAGAAACGTTTCTTATAATTTGAGCATTCACTACGCCCCTTGTTGGGACTCCGGGTCCTGCCGGTCTCGTTTTCGGTAGCTGGCCCCGTCGCAGGATCCATCGTCCAACAATTCAGCGAGAAGAAGCGCCCGAACGAACAACAGAGATTTATTTACATGTGGAGAAGTGGTCAACTGACCCAAAGAGAGAAGAGTGCGTGTGATACAAAACGTCTTCGGCATTTTATAGCGCCACGTTGTTGACACTGGGCGCCTTGTCCGCATCGTCAGCCAATATGGTGTCGCCGGCACCTCGGCCACGAGGGAGGGGAAAACACCTCTCACAACACAAGGAGTGGCCCAACCCAACACGAGGTCCATATATGGTCCCGGCGCCCCAAAATGTTACCAAATATGGTCACGAACGCACAGCAGACCCCGTAGCTCTCCCGGCGAGGAGGAACCCGAATGGGGAGGTGGGGGTGGACGACACCGTCAGGTCAAGAACCGGTTCTCCCCCAAACACTTCCTCCTTGGCTCCCCAGGGCCGGTCGTAACAGTCTCTCGCGCGGGGGGGTGAAGATCTCGATGGGCTGAGGTTTGCAGCCACTGTCCGGAGAGATCAGCGCCGGCAGTCGGTTTGGTGACGACCGTCTTTGATGAAGTAGAGGGCAACACCTGCTTCATTGAGGGCCCAACAGACATCACATACGCACATGAAAACACAACTACTCAGCCGGTGAGCGCCGGACAATTCCGCCAAACTCCACCAGGCAATTTTCCCCTTTAACTGATATTAAAGGAAATACACAATTTATTCAAAATGTTACTCACACTTTAAGGTGACACAAAACAACAACACTGGAAGCACACCGAACCCGAAACCCTGGATAGCCGTGTCTTCAACGTTTTCAAACAAGTACACCTAAAAGAGTAATAAAACAATCACTAGCTCTTGTCTAGGTCAGGAAAAAAAATGCCAGAGTTCTCGAGACATCCTCTCGCGTCAGGGGCATCGACTTAAGCCATCAGCGTTGCCATGGAGTACACCCTTTTTGTAGCGTATTTCAAACGTATATTGTTGCAAAACGAGGCTCCAACGCAGCAGGCGGCCGTTCTTAGAGGACATGGTCTGTAGCCAGGTGAGAGGACAGTGGTCCACTTCCACAATGAACTTGCTTCCGGCTTTTGTTACGGTGTTCACGTCTGGTCTATCCTGAACCCAGAACCTCACCTTTTCTGGTAACCTTTGATAGAATTGTTCCAGACCGATACACTCGAGCACCTTGTCATGATTCCCATACGCCTTTGCCTCTTTGAGCCACTCCCCCATGTTGGCCATTAACTTGTAAGCAAACTCCGGGTATGAATCATTGCTCTCTTTTACGGCGTTGCGAAATTTTTGTCTGAAACCTTCCGCTGACAACCTGTATTTCTTGAGAAGGCTCGACTTTACCTCACTGTATACTCGTCAGCCTCCTCTTTCGTGAGGCGCGCGATTACTTCTGAGGCCTCCCCCGGAAGTAGGGACAACAAGCGTTGAGGCCACGTATCCTGGCTGAAACCTTGCCTTTCTCAAAGTTGACGAGAAACAGCCCAATGTCCTCCCCTAGCTTGTACGATCTCATTAGGTCCGTCATTTTGAACCTGACCCGCTCTGCGGTACCGGATGCCTCGCTGCCCCCTGCTCTACTATTATGGCTAATCTCTAGCTCGAGGCGCCTCATTTCAAGCTCGTGCTTTCGCATCATATCTGCCTCGGCTTCTGCCGCTTTCCTTTCGGCCTCCGCCGCCTTTTCTTCGGCCTCGGCCGCGGCCGCCTTTCGTTCGGCCTCTGCCGCTTGCCTCTCCTGAATCTCCTCGACACATTCTGACAGCTCGTCATCCTCCGCCCCCAATGCGAGAATCGCCTCTATCAGCTCTGGCTTTCTTTGAGAGTCCGACACCTCCAGATTCAACTCCCTTGCAAGAAGCAACAACATGGACTTTCGCAGGGATTTCAGATTCATGGCTGCCTCCAGTACCGTTGTCTCTGTTCCACAAAGATTCCTGTCCTGCAACTAATTAACCTTGACGGCAACGACAGCTCTAGATACCTGCCTTGCCTCAAGTTTTCCGTTAACTTAGTCTACAAATAAAGCTTCAAAAGCTCTTACACGGAATCCGGCCCTGTCACTGTTAACCTTGACGCCACTGACAGAAAGAGCTTAACCAAGCTATCACACAATTTCTGCCTGACGCAAGTTACCTGTTAACCCAATGACCAAGACAGCCCCTCTCTACCAGCTTTTACTTAACACATAGAGTAAATGCCTGGTAAAATTTAACAGAGAAAGCCGGCACTCACCCAGTTCGCAGTCATGTCTCCGGCGTCGTGCCTCTCAGAAGTGCCGTTCGATTCCCTCTGGAAGTCGATGAGCTCGTGTCCTCCTTCTCCTGTCGTCCCGTTGTTGAACTTCGGGCTCACTCCGTCCAGTGGTCGCTTTCGGGGTTATCAGCATCCCGCCGCTGCCATCCAGTTGTTGGGACTCCGGGTCCTGCCGGTCTCGTTTTCGGTAGCTGGCCCCGTCGCAGGATCCATCGTCCAACAATTCAGCGAGAAGAAGCGCCCGAACGAACAACAGAGATTTATTTACATGTGGAGAAGTGGTCAACTGACCCAAAGAGAGAAGAGTGCGTGTGATACAAAACGTCTTCGGCATTTTATAGCGCCACGTTGTTGACACTGGGCGCCTTGTCCGCATCGTCAGCCAATACGGTGTCGCCGGCACCTCGGCCACGAGGGAGGGGAAAACACCTCTCACAACACAAGGAGTGGCCCAACCCAACACGAGGTCCATATATGGTCCCGGCGCCCCAAAATGTTACCAAATATGGTCACGAACGCACAGCAGACCCCGTAGCTCTCCCGGCGAGGAGGAACCCGAATGGGGAGGTGGGGGTGGACGACACCGTCAGGTCAAGAACCGGTTCTCCCCCAAACACTTCCTGCTTGGCTCACCAGGGCCGGTCGTAACACCCTCGAATGTTCTTGATGAAGCGTATGAACATATGTAAGACTTCACCATTACCAACCTTACCATTAAATTCCCAATAGCATGCAATAACTTTTATAATATTTAGGCAGAAATAACCTGTATTTAGTCCCTTCAATCTATAAGTAATTTTCTGCTTCTCTGAATAAACTGATTGAATGAATTAAATAGCAACGTCTGTAGAGTCGGCAAGAAGAAGCACGCGGGGGGGGGGGGGGGGGGGGTCATGCAGTATAGATCACGTTGGCTACGGGATACGAAAGAGGATTTGACCTCGACCACAATGCGTTGACGTTTTGCCGAAGAACTCGTTGTGCAAGTTCCTCCATGACGCCCATAAGTGTCACAAATTGCCCTTTACGCGCGCGAATGAGTAAAGAAAGACAATAGGAGTATTGCTGAAACAGTGGCAGACAGGGCCATTGCGAGCACGTCTGAGGATGTGCTCCTTCCGGAAAACGAGCGCCGTACTGTGTGTGTATACAGTGCGCGACCACACAGCCTGCTGTTCGGACTTTCATCACAACCTAATATCACCACGGCGTTTGCTCCGCACAATGACATTCAACACCGTTGCTGTAGACTTCCCGACAGGCTCTTCGATTTCCCGACGTTGCAGGTGAAGTGCCTTTCCTTAAAGCTCTGACAACGCTTATGCACGTGATATGAAAATGATAGTCTAACTGCGCTCGTGTTTTCGTCAGACATGGCAGACAAACTGCGACTATAACATCATTTAACGCTACTATGAGTTAAAGGTGCCAGGGTTTCAATCAAATACAGCAAGTAGGGTACGCATTTTGGCTGGTTCATTCATGGTTACGAACAGAAAAACAACGCTGAAAAGACAGGACGAATTATGGTCGGTGGTCATGTGTCCTTCATTCTTCCTGTCTTTTTAATGCGAAGCAATTTTTTGCGTACTGTAAGCACTTTGAACGTCTATATGCGTATCTATCTATCTATCTATCTATCTATCTATCTATCTATCTATCTATCTATCTATCTATCTATCTATCTATCTATCCGCTTACGTCTCGGTGCTGTTATAAGCCCCTTAACTCCTGGTAAAAAAAATGAATATGTGGGCGGATAAATGATTTGACGAATACTACTCCCTGGTCATATGTCATGAATAATGTAACAATGCCGTCACGTACGTTGTCCAACACCATCCGTACCTGAGGGCAGTTGGTGTCTCATGTAGATGGGAATGTGCCACAGTTGTTTGATAGTTTATGTCTACTGAGGGACGGCGAGTACACACAGAATAACTTTTGCGCTTGATCATTAAGAAAAGGCGGACATTGGCAGCGTTGACCGGACAAATGCAAAGAATGAATGCCATTGTCCCAGCAGGAATCGAACCCTATCATTCTGCGTGCCAATCAAGTATTCTACAACAGAGCCACGGCAGGTCTATAGGAGCTACCTTTTAAATAGACCCTAATGTTCGTTAAACGCCAATTGTGGTTACAGTTCTGGCTTTCCACTTTCATGAACATTACGTAAGTACTCATATGATACAGCCTCCACGTGGAGTTAACATCAATTGCAGTCAGGTGTAATCCGCTTAAATTTATTTATGTAGCAGTGTCCAGGGCTGCTATCCTCGCGGGCAGTAGCGATTTATATCAGCTTACCGCTTCTGGTGTTGCTAACATCCATGTTGCTGTTGGCATCGTTACGCAACTGTAAATAACTGGTGATATAAAACACCTTCGGATGCTTAATGTATTTGTCTTTGCGTGTCTTTGTGCATGTCTTTAGTGCAACTTCGTAAAGTTTCACTCAATAATAAATTGCAACACAGTCAGCTTGCATGCGCACGTTTCGCATAACATCGATTCCCAAGGTAAGCGGGATCTGCCGAATTTTTTTAGTCTTGTTTATCGGCTCGTAATAATTGGAATTTTTGCAGCTCCGAAATGTTTTATATATTCTAAGAATGGCTTTCTCACTTCTAAATCATCATCAGCATGACTACGCCTACTACAGGGCAAATGTCTCTCGTACGCCAATCAGCCTGGTCTTGTGCTTTCTGCTACTACATTATCCCTGTGCGCTTTTTAATCTCATCGGCCCACCTTACGTTCTGCCTCCCCTTCGTGCGTTTGCCTTCTCTATGAATTAAGTCAGTTCCCCGAATGACCATCGGTTATCCTGCCTACGTGCTACATGCCCGGCCCATGTCCATTTCTTCTTCTCAATTTCGACTATGATATCCTTAACCCCAGTTTGTTCCCTGACCCACTCTGCCCTCCTCCCGTCTATTAAAGTTAGACCTACCACTTTCCTTTCCATCACTTGTTGTGTCGTTCTCAATTGAAGCTGAATCCTCCTTGTAATTAAACCTCGAGGTTTCTGCTTTGTATGTAAGTACCGGCAAGATGCAGCTGTTATATACCTTCCTTTTCAGGGTTAGTGACAGACTACCATTCAAGATTTGAGAATGCCTGCCGAATTTGATCCACCCTATCCTTATTCTTCTAGTTCTTTCACTCTCATGGTTCGGCTCCGCCGTTACTACCTGCTCTAAGTATCCTTTACAACTTCCAGCCTCTCTGCGCCTATCTTGAAGCACTGTTTTCTCCCAAGGTTGTTGTAAATTGCTTTCGTTCTCTGCAGATTAATTTTAAGACCTACTCTTCTGCTTTACGTCTGGAATTCACTCATCTTAAGCTGTAACTTGTCCCCTGAGTTACTCATCAAGGCACTGTGATCGGTGAATCACAGGTTATTAAAACTTCCCAGTATAGTCTTATCCCTAACTCTTCCCAGTCTAGGGCCCTGAACACCTCCTGTAAACACGCGGTGAATAGCATTGGACAGATCGTGTCTCCCTGCCTTACACCTTTCTTGATTAGAATTCGGTCGCTCTCTTTATGCAGAGCTATGGTGGCTGTAGATCAGCTGTAGATTTCTTCCAGTATGTTTATGTAGGGTTCTTTAGTTACCTGATTCTGTAGTGTCTACATTACTACTGATGTCTCGACTGAGTCAAACGCCTTCTCGTAATCTATGATGGGCTATGTATAGGAGTTGATTGTATTCCGCACATTTATCTATTACCTGATTGATAGTATAAATGTGGTCTAGTGTGGAATAGTCTGTACTAAATTCCGCTTGGTCCTTTGGTTGAATGAAATCTAATGTCGTCTTAATTCTATTAGCGATTACTTTTGCATATAGTTTGTGAAAAATGGACTGTAAGCTGATTGGCTTGTAATTTTTTAAGGCCTTGGCGCCTCCTTTCTCATGGACTAAAATGATGTTGGCGTTCTTCGAAGATTCGGGTGCCCTTTCTGTCAAGAGACACTTAGTATATAAGCTGGCCAGTTTTTCTAACACAACTTTTCCGCCATCTTTCAGCGGGACCATTGTTACCTTATCCTCACCAGCGGCTTTGCCTTTTTACGTTCCTTCAATGCCTTTTCTTGTTTCTCTTGTCGGTACTGGTAGGATGTAGAACTGCTCTGGGCTATGATTGCTTCTTACAATATTATCCCGGTTGTTCGGCTTCTGCACTTCTGAATCACTTCTAAATAAACGTGAGTAAATAAAATGGCATGGCTACAACTCGTCGCACTTCCGTCATTTGACAACAGAATGTTTCCCCGGGAAAGCAAAGTTTTCGCCATACAACATCCGCTGTAATTTCTCCTAGCTTTTCGGTGTAATGCTGAATTGTTTCTTTGGATTCTTTTTATGTTCTTGGAACAACTGGAAATACCGTATGCAAATCATGCGGCAGAAACGCGCGGGACACTTACAGCTTGAAAGACGTTCAAGCAACCGCACAGCGTCTCAACTTTAACAAGTGAGCCCCACGACTCTTCGTATACAACTCATTCAACATACCAACAAAATCGCCCCTTATCGAAGCCCCACTTGAATTCGTGGATATATTTTAGCAGTGTAGTTTCCTGGATCAGTTGATGCACGATGAGAAAGTGAAAGGTTCCAGTGCATTGAAACGCGATCACAACAATAGCACTAGTCTTGTAGTGTGTTTCTCTTCTTTTTGTGCTCACGTTTTAACGTGCCCGTACCTTTCACTTTGACTGCCTGCATATACTACGGGTATAAGCACGTTGACATCGTAGCCAAAGGGGAGGAGGGTGTAGGCGAGGTCAAACCCCCTAATGAAAATTTTCAATTTTGCTTGCGTAGACGCATACACAAACGCACGCACGAACATACCGTAAGTATGGTTAAGTATGGTAAAAAAAGTCACGCCATATCCACGAAGTGAGTGATGATGAGTGGGTGAAGAAGTTGGATTGTTTGGTGTTACCGTAAATTCCCCGTGACAGTGACCACTCGAGCATGCAAACGTGTGTGAGTGACAGTGGTGTAGGGTAATGTACAACGTTATTGGTCATAAGTGGTATGTTGTGTTGAGTTGGAAATTTCGTTTTGCCTTCATAGTATTACTGATTCGTGGTATCGTATCTAGTCTGGAGTTGGCAAAGACGAAATCTGCGCACGTTCCCCCAGTGGTTTTTGGTTGTTTGCAGTCATGTATACGAAATGTATCGTCGAGCATATCGCGACGTCATCTACTGCACAAGCCAGTCGTTGTCCGTGATCATCATAGTCATCAACGTCTTCGTCATCGTCATGACATACAGTGGGTACCGTGTATGTGCTGTGCCGCCATGGCAGGAAGATAACGTGTGGTCTAGAACGGCCGCTTGTCGTTATTCGTCATCGTCATCGAGGGACGACGGCAAACATGGCTCGACCCTAAGGAGCTTCGCCCCTAGAGAAAAAAAAAAAACTGGCTACGCCCCAACACGTTGACAAAGTGAAAGGCTCAAGCGAAAATTCTGTTAAGGTTGAATGCGAGTGGCCCACTTGGATCTATATAGTTGTACGTTAAAGAACACCGCAGATGGTACAAATTTTTGGAGCTTTCCATACGGTGAACCTCAATCATAGCACGCGGTTTTGGAACACAAAACCTCAACTATTATTTTTATTCAACAATAAAGATTCGTTTGTAAATTAAGGAGTGCATTTCATTGATGAATAAAACGGCTTTTAGTCCTATTTTGGAATAGAGTACAAATTTAATAAATCACCTCAGGAGGTTCTGGAGCCACTCACTCACACCAACGGCATGTGCTTCGTAAGTGAATGCAGCTACGGCTAAGCTGGCATGACGCCATGGAGTGCACGTGCTGCTATCTTGCACAGACCGCCTCAGATAAAAGCGGCACGTACTACGTATTCGTGGGCACATCACTGCAGCGGTTGTGGCATCCGGCATTTGAGTCAGCAGTCGTTGCTCTGACGTTGGCTGGCTGCTCGCCGTTTTGCCCTCTTCCTTGTGTCGTCGGGCAGGAGTGTGGTATGAAAGGAGGCAGGGCAAGATCGTTTCGCGCCTCAGGTACCTTTCGTTCGATGGCTTGACGACACAAAAAAAGACGAGGACTGAGGGAGGCACGACGACCCTCTGTCCTTGTCTTTTCTGTGCGGTCAAGTTGTCGAACAGTAAGCATCAACTATAAGTAGACTCAGGCTATCCGAAGAACCTTCGTCATCTCAGTATTCTATGAAGCTAACAATATTTATTTAAAGGTATTGTGGGGTAACGTCGCGTGTGTAGTCTGTTTTTTTCCCTGCCATTCAGTATGTGGTTTCCTGCTGGGAGTGGCTGAGGCAGATTTCTTGAACGGCAGGTGCTTGCTATCGCACAGGGCAAACCGTCTGTGGGATTCGACGGTGCCTGTTTTTCCCCGTTCACACGCGTCCTATGCAATGGAACGTGGATTTAGCATTCCGGGGCGAACTTCTTGTGTTTAGAACGAATGTTCGACGCTTTAGAGCACGGTGGGCTCTACTATGGGAGAGCAATAATCTGTCCTAGTTGCCTGAATACTAATTTCAATGACTTATCTACGTGACGTTGGGCTACACAGCGCCTCACAGAGTGCGTAGGGCTCTGAGAAAATTGTTATGGTGCTGAACGCATGATATTAGGCGCGTGACCAACCTATAGTTTCAACCTCTGCATCGAAATTTGGGCAGTCAGTTTCATAACAGAGTTTTATCGTGGATGTGCTCTATTGAATGAGCTCGCAGTTTTTTACCACCCATGGCAGCTTCAGAAGTTCGTGCGGTGCGCAGGTTCAAGTCGGTATGTTTATATACTGCAGCCTAGTTATGATCGTGAGCCTAGAGGTACTTCTATGCAACTGTTTCTATGGTGAAAAGCGAATGAATGCGAGACAGTTGGTACTATAGTTCACTATAATTGATCTATAGCGCTAGTCATAAGTGCATCTTGTCCGTGTCAACCTCGTGCAGTTTTCATGTGTTTCTGTCGTACACATCATTGTTGTCGGGTTTCGTCGTTTTGGAGGGAGAAAGTAACATGAGCGTCGTAACTGCCTCACGTTTCCTCGCACGACTGAACTGTCCCGCGAACGAGGGATAGGAGAGGAAGGAATGAAGATAGAAAAACAAAAGACGTCCATATACTTCACTTCCTCTGCATGATCCCCTCTCGCAATAAAAACTACGCACTATGTATGTAGTGCGTCTTGTAGCCGACTGTTCCCAGAAATCTGATTGGTTAGTGGATAGTCATTTGTACAGCAGAGCCGCCTGTAGATTTCACCAACATCGGCAGGATCTGCTGCGCTATAAAAAAATGTACTGACGTTGGCGTCTGTAGGCTCGAAATAAGCTCGTAAACTCCACAAGATAAGATAAGCCCAATGTTTGTAAACAGAGGACCCACTCCACCACATGCTGGTACGCAGTCACAGTCATGCGACTTACGTCCTAGCTCGACTGTGAAGCTCTCTGAAAGGTGTTCGCACATCGCTGCATGCCCACCGAGGTTGAGAAATTCGTGGCATCTAGTCTCCTGCGCTCTTTAAATTGTCATTTCTGCTATTTCATTCAACTGCTTTAACGGGAATTTCGAACATGCCTCCTGTGACCATGTCGCAACAAAGTGAGCCATAACAATAATTACCTGAGATATGATGCACGGAAACGTGAGTTGCTTCTGAAAAATTTTAAGGCTCTTTCCACGAGCTAGACGTTAGCAACATGTTTACGTCCAAGTAAAAACACGCAACTACCGACCTTTGCCGTAAGGACAACTTACAAAATTGATAGATGAAGATAAGAAAGATGCTTGTTTGACGGAGTAGGACACGGATGAAGAGAGTAAAAAGACTCTGACAAGTAGACTGATTTATCGAAGTACAGGTAGATTCAAAAGAATCTCCAGAATTTACAGAGAATCTGTAAAATGTTATATGATCCTATGACCACGACTTTCATAACGTATGTTCTTTCTTCCCCTTTTGCGTTGTGGTGTAAAACTCACGAATTAGTTTTAACTTTTTTTATTCGAAAATCACAATTGTCTACAATAAGTGACAACTTGACTTCATTGAAAATGTTCCTCTTGTGCTCTTGTACTATGAGGTCTTACCGGTGGCCTTCCGGAACAATTCTATTGGAGGATACCCTGTCAAGCTGCACATATTCTGGGATGGTGGCCCGTCTTTAGCACCCTCGTTCTATTAAAGACACCTGCCTAAAGCTTCCCCCGAACGCTGTGTGGCAAATTAAATTCCACAGCAATGGAAGATCAGCTGTATATAGAGGACTTTGTTGACTAGGCATGACTCTATGGACGTGGTGCCTCTGCAACACGAAGCCACTTGTTAATTACTCTAATCTCTCTCTCTCTCTCTTTCTCTCTCTTCCCTGGCCATGATTGTCATCAACACATTTCGAGAAAAGTTGCACGATATCGTATTTCAGCGCCAGGGGCGGCGCCAGTGCGGATGGGCATGCGCCCACTTAAAATTTTCGCCTGCTCCCCTAATAATAGACATATTCATAACGCAACACAACACTTCTTGACCTCCTTGTTCCGTCGAAACGACTCACTTGTTGTGGCTAAGGCCACTTCAACATCAGTCATTTAATGCTGTACACCATGTTAATTTTATATTTCTTTATATTAGGTTGCTACAATATTTGTTGAATATTATAGCAACTTGCGACCTCATGCGCACTTGTGTTTCTGTGTGCGCAGAAGTTAACATGTATCAATAGGGGATGGGGAGCTCAAGCCTCTTCATAATTTTTCTACTTGCACGTGCAAAACACACGACCGCGTACAAACATGCACACGTACATCTCATTTCCCACTGTAATCGGTATTGACTGTGTCCTTGTTTGGCGTGTCTGTGTTTCACACACGAGCTGCAGTGCTTTTCATTCAGAGATGCTTGGAATGCCGCGATAGAGCGCAGCTGTGAATATGCCGAGCGATGGAGATGTCTCTGAATAAGAGGGAGATAATGTAGGACGCCATTGCACGCTTTGTACTCGTTGGCATATCCACTCCCGCATTGGTCGTAGGAGGCAGCTGCATTCATAGCTAATAATCACTTATAAACGTATAGTGAGCGCTCGGAACGGACGTTGGTGGAAGCTGAGGCCAAGGGCTGCACTGCCCCCCAGATAGAAGACCGCGAAGTTGGCGACACATCACGTCATCATTCCTGAAGGCATGGTATAAAGGGCCTGTAAACAAACTCTTTCTTAGTTTGTTAGCCGCGTTGACAGCATTCAGCCGTAACAGTCAAAGTTATTCGTTTATTGTTTATTTTCATTGCGGTAACTGTCACTTCCATGTGTTGTTTCCTGGGAAAATGAACTCTCTCTCTCCCCAAGTTTATCTGCAGTTTCGCTACGGTTGTGTCGGAACAAAATCGAGTAAGTCAGTTGGACGCATTGGAACATCACTGAGCTATTTAATATATTTACGGGTGCTTTCATAAATATGCCCAACACTCCTAAAAAGTAAGAAAAATAGAATGTCTGCTCCCTGCCCTCGCAGTTAGATTTTCCGTGATGGAAGACACCTTAATATGCCTAAAGACGTCAGTTATGGCAGTTATCGGGTAAACTGAATTGATTAACTTTTCAATTAGCGGAGACAGCAAGCCAGATGAAATGGGAGCCCTTCAATTCATTGCTGATTTGAGACTTCCGAAAAGCGGACGCAAAGTGATGAAATACGAACAATTTCAAAGTAGGAACGCGGACGAGCGTCATTTCCATACTTTCCCGAGACTTCCAATATGAGCGGCAGTCGCGTGAAACATGGATGACTTCGCTTCGTGAATGTGCGTACTGGGCTAGCTATTATAGAAAGCGAGGAGCACGTGGATAAACAAAACGCAGAACACGCTAACGTCGTTGCCATGACAGTGACGTCACTGTGTTCGTCAGCTCGTTGCGCTTATCTGCGCTTCGCTTTCGGTTTCGACGGTGAACTTGATCGAATTTAATCACTCTGCAAGAATAAGCAAGGATGACATTTCGAAAACGTCAAAGCGGCAATGTGTTGTACGTGTGAAAGGCTCCCACCTCCCATTTAACTTGACCACATGTATCGGCTAATTAAAAAGTTGATTAATTTATTTTTTTAGGAACACTTTTCTGTGGTCATGCTGCGATGTCTACTGCCACGTAAAAAGTAACCGTGAAGGCACCGAGGAAATGTGGCATTGTCCTAACCCTTTACGATTTTCGGATACGTTTCTTGAAACAACCTTATAATAACACGTGTGGGCAAACAAGTTACCGCGCATGGCCCATCAGCCACATCTCTCTCTGAGCTAACACTTCCAGGTCCGTACATCCATCCATCCATCCATCCATCCATCCATCCATCCATCCATCCATGCATCCATTCGTCCGCCCGAACACACACACATGCATACATACATACATACATACATACATACATACATACATACATACATACATACAACCATACATACATACATACATACATACATACATACATACATACATACAACCATACATACATACATACATACATACATACATACATACATACATACATACATACATACATACATACATACATGCATACATACATACATACATACATACATACATACATACATACATACATACATACATACATACATACATACATACATACATACATACAAAAAGTGTGCTTATTTGTTTAGGTAGCTGCTTGGTAAAGTTGCGCCCTTGATACACTTAAAGATGTGAGAAGAAAACCGGCGTAGTGTCTCGAGATGTCTGTCACTCTCGCAAAACAAAAATGGCGCGTGGATACATTATTATGAAATATATAAGTATGCTGATTATTTCGCAAGGCAATTAAATGTGCAGTTCAGATCTTTCCGGCTGCAAGATTCGAGGAGTTGTAATCGTATGGAATGTGGAAAGGCTGCGGAGGTTTTCAGGTTTCTACATGTCTGTTGTGCGATCGCCCACGCCATAGCTCGCCCCTCTATCCCCACTCCTCCCTTCCACACTCACTTTAGGCTTACCACTGCGTTTGAGTAAGTTCTTTCATCTCGCACTCTGCATAATTAGGTTTCACTTAAAACTCCCGCTCACAGGCGCCCTTTCAGCATTACGTTCAGCCGCTCTCAAAGGGAACATCTGAATTTTATGTTATTGCTGTGTCCATATATTATATAGAAAAATTCGGGGCATCACCCGGTGACCTGATTCCATACCAAGACGTTGAAGTTAATTACCATACGTGCACAACGTACAATTAAAAAAACGAAAAAAACACGAAGAGATGTGGACGAGCAGGAAACTCGTTCACGCAATGATAACAGTCTTCTTTTCATATTGCTATTGGTACGATTGTACTCGGCGCTTACTACAAACCAGAATTATCATCGCTTGCAGGGGAGTAGCCCTCCTTGACTGGAGGCTGTGAGTGAGTGTAACGAATGACATTTAAAGCGTTCGGTCGGTCCATATCGCATGCTTGTCGCAGGCGTAGATCACCAGCCATAAGTGCCATAAGCAGCGCCCTCACCTAATTCACAGCCCCTTGTACTGGTAACAGGCGTTAACCGGGGTCGAGATTATATATGTCGGCTTTAAACGGGGGCGAATTGATGTAGTCTAGATGCATTGTTGAAGACAAAGGTGCCTCAAACACAAGATATGCAAAAGAGCGTTATTGCCTCTCAGCCTGAGAACCTAAAGCTTTCTATTGAAAATTGTGAACCCTCAATGCCTTTTGCGATCTGCACAGTCAGCTGCAAAGATAGAGGGGCTGCTCACTAAGGAAGTTTAAATTTAGAACGGCGACGGAGCTCGTGTCTTCTAGCCTTGTGACACAGGGAGTATGTCATGAACGTTTTCGCTGTCCTTATGTGTGATGGACACAAGCGGCAACGAAAGTGGCGGACTCCGTCGCCCCCGAAATCAGCTGTTGTGAGCTCATAACACCATGAACCGTAAAATCAAAAAGCACGCCGACTTGCAATAGATGAAACATGTTATTGAACAAACCAGTTCAGGTGACCACTGGTCTTCATCCCGTTTCAACACGGATAACGGCGATAAAGATTACCATCATCATAGTCGTCGTCACGTGACATCTGCAGCTGGCCCACCTACCCAATAGAACATGTCTTGCGTGGTGTGTGATGCGAGCTCGTGGCACGTGCACATATCGTAATGATGATGATCATGTTGACGACGAAGCAAATGAAAGCAAATCCGAACAGTTCTCGATACTGAAGTATTGTATAAACATCCTTACACAAGAGCTTCGAGCATGGCAAGAATAGAGGCCAACGAAGCACACACATTTAAATAAACGAGTGGCCCGTAGAGTCGCATCATGTCGCCAAGAAAACTTCATGCTGCCGGTAGCCCACGGAGTAAGAGCGAAAATTCCGAGACCACTTTCCCGTCAGTCAGAAGCAACATACCATATCTTCAGCAGAACGTATACTATCCACGAACATTTTTTCTTATCACGCAAAACTTACCACTGATAAATGTGGCTTTGTACAATCAGAATCAAGATGGGAACCGACAGATGGAAAACACTTAGTGGGATAATCAGGGTGAACAGTGGAGGTGCCTCAGACAGGCTGGCCGACGTTTCGATAGAAGGACCTATCTTTCTCAAAGGCACCGTGTCATCCTTAGCGTGTTAGTTTTAAAGGGGTTATAAAGATAATACACCAAAAAGGACACGGCGCCTCAGTTGAGGAAGATAGGTCCTCCTATCGAAATGTCGACCAGCCGGCCTGAGTCATTTCCACTGTTCACCCTAATTATCCCACCTTGTACAAACAGGGTTACATGTATTGGTTGTAACTTGTAAGTAATGCGCATCGTGGCAGGAGATTTCGTTTTGAGGGCCAGACGGACATGGCTTCTTACTCTCCACTGACTCAACATGAAATATTCAATTCGACTGAAACTTACCTGCAACCATAATTTCAGATTTACTTGATCACTGTATGCTAATTTTAATGGCTTTTTCCACTGTCCCCTGTAATCATTTATTTCTTTTCCCTGGTCTCCGTATCAAGTGTAGCATGCCTCCAATCGCTCCAATAAAGCGGTTGTCTCTACTAGAAACAAACGGGTTTCGTTATGTTGATAATGTATGCGATATGTTCCAATTACTCCATCCCTGGCAGGTGGGGTAGTGACCGAGCGCGAATTCGCAGTAACTTTCGCCAAGAGACGATCACTAATTCACTCGTAAAGACACTGTTACTTTCGCTAATCATTGTTTTCGATGGTGAGTGGACAAACCTGAGAACGATCTTAAATACTTTTGCACAATGTAGGCGTGAGGACGATTCCGTCCATACTATCGTCTCATTGGCCAACGCGGACACCCCCGTTTGTTTCACACTTTCTGTACAGAATGCGAAACCCGCGGTCAATGTGTAAAGCACTTCTTTCGTTTCCGCGGCGCTTGTATACAGTGGGCAGAAGTGGGTATTCTCTATATACACTAGATAACAAGCGGACGATTGATTTGCGGGGTTCTATAAAAGCACAGCGTCAGCACTAAACGCAGCTAGCTCTTTCAATTCTCTCGCTCTCTTTCTGGCCTAGTTGTCACTCCTCTTTCCTCACCCCGGTCTAGGGTGGCAAACCGGATACTAGCAACTGATTAACCTAACTTCGTTTTCCCCCTGTCTTTAGCTTTCACAGAATCACATTCCTCAACGGCTCGCAGCTTCATTGGCTACCGATCATCACACCTTATTAAAGAGAAAGGGTATCTGACAGCGTACATCCCATTATCTGCCATGAAGCATGCTGGCATAGAGTCGTCAATTGCGGCCGAATGCTCATTAACTCATTGAGTTAGAAGAAACTGTTATCTCCTTCTTTCTGTGCACTCCTTCAGTTGAATATGCGACATGTTCATCTGGGAAAAAATTATATGACAGTTAATGCGTGAAGTTTCGACTAACGTTGTTTCTGGCGTGCTTATAAAGACCGAAATTTTCAAGTGGTGCCGTCTAGTAAAGGTTTTACGTTGCAGAGCGCTGCCTCACGCGCGCCTCTTCCCTGCAGCATAACCAAAATGGCCATGTCAAAGCTAAAAAGAGAGAAAGAGAGAGAGAGAGAAACAAGCATAAATCTACGTTATCTTTTTTTTTTTGTACTACTCACGTTTACAGTGTACGGCCAATTATTCTTTAAAAGTTAACAACAGAGCAGACAATTGGCACGCGTGGGTGTTCACGTGCATGGAGAAAGTATTGTCCTCACAGCTGGCAAAGCTGAAACCTATAGAATGTCACGTGAGCGCCATACCGTCCTTGCATTTCCCAGATGGAAAACTAGACATTTCCGACCGGGCCGTGGTATGCGGTCATAAAAATTGAACGGTAACCTGCGCGGCAGCCTAACAGCGTGTCTCCGCATATCGTCGCCAGGACTAGGCAATCAAGTAGTTTGTTCAGCACCGTACAGCAAGGCCACGTGCACCAGTTGCGCTGTCGACTGACACGTCTGTCAAACTGCACGAAGGAACGTGACGCGGCGGTGAGCTGTGCTCTAGGAATGCAGGATGCATGGTCGATTTATTAGGCTTCGCACATCGCCGGCCGTTCGAGTGCACTACAGCAGGTCTGATATTGCGGTTGTTAGTCGTGTAGTTGTATTCGTTCTTGCCAGCAGGGTCTGCGCGGCAGTGTTTTCTCGTGGAGGAAGAGATAACGGTGCTTCTACGGATATTATACAATGCTGTACCAGGTTATAGATGAGCGAAAGCTAACAGGTGACAAAAAAAGATGGGTGTTCAGCTGCATGCGCGATTCGGACTCTTCCATCGCAGCCCTTCAAAAAAAAGAAGAATGTGAGTAGCTGTTTTTCCGTCGCCTATTTCTTCTTTCAGCAAATATTTGCTATAAGTGACGCTGTAGCCCAGATACTTTGGCTTATAGTTGAGCTAAAGACGATAAAGTCCTTCATTCGGCGAAAAGGGCAGTTGCTGCGAATATTTTATGTATTTTGCGGTGCCAATTTTCTATACACCATGCTGGTAATTTGCGCGGAAGGTTATCGCCCGTACAAGATTGTCGACAGCTTAGACGAAACCGTTAAAATACGTCATAGATACGTCATCTGAAATACCTAATTATTCAGCGTGTAATATAAGTGGTTTCTTTTTAGTTAAAACTCGCACGTGGCTTCGGTTCCATCTTAAGTTCCATCTTAAGAGAGAGCAAGTTTTTTGTTCTATCGACGACTAAAAGAAAACAAATCAATAAAATTTAATGAGTATATTGATATTGAATGTAAAAATAAAGCTGGCTGAAACAGCGAAGCCTGGACGTCAATCTTGTCACTGAGAAAATATCAAAATAAATTAAATACAGTCAAAAAGAAACAAAGTAAAAGGGGCGGTAGTAGTTTGAAATTCTTGCACGTGCCTTTTGTTGCAGTTAACTGTTGGAAATATCAGACGAACCAAAACACTGGGCTATGTTGTGCTAGTGCAAAATCCACTTACGTTAAATTAACCATTTGCCTCACGTTCATGCGGTTCTTGACATTCACATTCATTTTTCTTACATTCTAATTTCTGGGTGCTTGATATTGCTTTTCCATACCTGTTGTTTTGACTTGGGTTTCTTGAATTTCATAAACTGTCTGGTAGCACCAACGCATGTCGTTCAATAACGTTGATAACCAGTAATTTTATCAGGTTCATGCATTGTCGGAATGATTAGCCCTATTGCATTCCAGTATGTTTGTGACATGTCACTGTTGCGTTTCCTTTCGATCTGATCGAGTAGTGAATATCATATGACTTCTGGATGAACTAACGAGCTTCGGATAGTGATTCCTGTCGTGTCAACGCTGCCGGCCACTCGCGAGTGAATGATAGCCCTTAATACCCACAGGATGACGCGTAAGTGAAATGGTTTACTGTTGCCTCACTTTTATTTACGATAAAATCCACGTGTTTCTTGCCACGCTTAATTGGTTCAGGTGTTGGTCTTATTTTATTAGACTATGTGACCTAGACTACCGTCGTTATTTTTGATTTATTTATTTATTTATTTATTTATTTATTTATTTATTTATTTATTTATTTATATACTAATCGAAGCCTTTCTGGTATATGTAGGGGTAACTTGCTTTGTCTTCTGCATGCAGTGGAGCCAGTTCACGTAGTGGCAAACGGCAAGTTGCCGTCCAGCGGGCAAAACGGCGTCAACGTCCCGCACTTGGATCTGGGAGTGTATCCGGACGAGTCGCTCAAAGAAACCGGGGAGGCCCACGCACAGACAAGCACTTGGTCCGACTGCTGCGACCCAAGCTCGGTGTGCTTGCCATCCAGAAGGCGCCGCAATGCCAGCTTCTTTGGCAGCGCCGAAGAGCTCAACCGTGAGCGCAGCCGCCAGGAGTCGTCCGGGCACTGCATCATACACCCCTGCAGTGTTTTCAGGTGCGCGCAAGCATTACGCTGATAATGGCGTTAAAATCCACGTACACTGCTTTACTGTGTACGTGTCCCTTGTTAAGTAAACTCTGACCATTGATGAAAACATGTGTACATCTCCTTCTGCGCAGGATGTACTGGGACTTGTGTCTGACAGTTCTTTTAGTGGCCAACCTAGTGCTCATTCCTGTGGACGTGGCATTCTACGCCGACCCCGGTGATCTCTACTGGATGGCGTTTCACTTGACGTCAGACGCTATCTTCTTCGTGGACATTGTCTTCAACTTCCGCACTGGTACGCACTATCAAGGAGCTGTCGTCACCAAGAAATCGTGACAACACCTTAAATTATTTTTCATTTCATTTTTTAATGTAAACATGACTTACATGTCGACTGAAGAAAGAAGTACAAATGTGCTGCGTAGGCTGTAAAACGAATTCTTTTCAGACGTGGCCATTCCCCTTTGTTAAACTGCGTCTGCACGCACACTTGTGTGCACACTCCTACACGCGCTAAAGAGCAGCATAATGTCCGCCGACGTATGCAGGCATTTCAACATACCTGTACATAGTGTCACCTTAAACTGTAACAACTAGGCATATTGATTCCTAGCATTAGTGATGCATGACAACATTGACGAAGGCTTGCTGCCGCAGGTGTGATCACGACAGAAGGCGTAGAGCGGGTTAACCTGGACCCAAAGTACATCGCACGCCACTATCTAAAGACCTGGTTCCTGCTGGACTTCCTGAGCACGGTTCCGTTCGACTACATCTGCGTGCTGGTGGAAACCGCGTTCAAGAACCTTCGGCAGCCGGGTGCGCTGTCTGCTATCCGGCTGTTGCACCTCGCCAAGCTTCTCGGCCTGCTGAAACTGCTCAGGCTGTCTAGGCTGTGCAGGTACCTCAGCAGCCTCCAGGAACACACGGTACGTATACCTCATGCCTCTAAGCCTACTCATTCAACTTATGTGCCTTTATTTCTCAATTAAACAAGTCACTGATCTAGAAAATGGGCACAAAGTGTAGTCTTCTGTAGATATAATGTGCAGAGATACCGAGCATTCACCATTTCACGTCTAGCTCGTTGGTAAAGGGTGATGTTTATGTAACTTAAAAAAGCTCTTCCGGTTTGATTACTGCTGATAAAATATAGCTAGGGGGATAATCTAATGGTGTCAAGGTAATTGTGAGATTCCTGTGGGAACAATGCATACAGGTCCTCTTAACAAGCTAGACCATAGCATGACACCTCTACATTTTATCACGTATATAAGTAGTCTGCTGCATAAATTTGTCTTTTGCATCGTTCGTGACTCTCACCGAAGTCACCACATTGTTCGTTGGAGTGACTTAGATTGGCCCTGACCAAGTCATATTTGTTTTGGCTTGTGAACAATAGCTAAGTGTTTAAATTCACACGTTCCTCGTTCTTGCAGAATATGAGCTGCACTTAGATTTGGTCTTAGCGAATTTGCAACAGTAATGTCTTAAAGCGTGTCTCCTTATCCAAGCATCACATGGTAACCACTTGCGCACACGTACACGACAATTGCAGTTTGCGTTCTCCTCCACGGTCTACCTAAGCCTGGCAAATATAGTGGGCTTCATGCTGCTCATCGCTCACTGGAACGGCTGCCTGCAGTTCTTCGTGGCCATGATGCAGGGATTCCCAGAGAACAGCTGGGTGCAGAGAAACGGCATACATGTAGGTGCCTGGAAGGAGGAAGGGGGTGCAGCGTCTATTGCACAGCTTGTTAACGTTTACGTTATAAAACAACTAGGGTTTGCAAAAATCAGGGGCCGTATTCATAAAGGTCAGGTGTCCTTGGCCACTGGTTCGCTACGTTCGCTATTCATATTTGCTGAATTAGGGCTGGCTAGTATTTTCCGTTCTGGACAATAAGAAAGTAAAAAATAATAAAGTCGAACGAAGCAAGTTTAGCTTGGGTCTTTTTTTTGTTTTTTTTTAGTCCTTCATTTCAGCCGATGAACCTTCTAAAGAGCTGTCCAGTATAAATACTCCCACGACAAGTTTACAGCATTTGGAGTTACCGCCATCATAAGGAATTGCTTCCACGCTACATCCGTCGTAACGCCTCCATAACACAAAAATTTTCTTGTGGCGTTTTCTTTTTTTTTCTGACTTTGCTGCAATATGTTGCGGGAGTCCTAATAGTCATAACATGACGAATAGCTCACCGCAGTGCACTACAAATCAATATTTACTTTCTGTTTATTACTACCAAGTCTCAGTTTCAGTTTTGGAGAAGTGTTTTGGGGGGGCAGAGGAGAGGATTTTCGGAGAGCATGTTGTTGTGTAGTGTATAGGGGGCGCTGTCAATGCTATCATCTGTATATAAGCGATTGCCATCAAAATAAAGGCAGTGGTTCCCCGTCCATGGATCGGTTCGACTTATCACTCGGCGCTTCGCGATACGGTGATATCACATTCTGGCGCAGTCGGCGAAGCTAGCGAGCTAGCGACGAACCGTTTCCTGCCGTTTTAAGGGGCGTCGCCTACGAGATGGCAACGTACGGACTACCGCCATTACCGCCTTTTCTGGAGACTCCTGGAGATGCGACAATCCCATGGGAGCAGTGGCGCGATGATTTCACAAATTTCCTTGAAGCAACGGGGATGGACGCGCAACCGCCACCACGGAAGAAGGCCATTCTACTGCAATGTCTCGGGGTCGAGGGACGCCGTATTTTTCGCACACTGGGCCCAGAGCCGGCGCGGACGCCAGGCACGACAGAAGATAAGACGGAGGCAAGTGGAAGAGATAGTTACATCGAGGCGTTGGGCCTATTGGAGCGTCAGTTCTCAAGCACCGTCAACGTACTGGTAGAGCGACGTCGATTCACCTTACGTCGGCAACTGCCGAATGAGCCTATACGGGAGTTCGTCAGTAACCTCAGACAGTTAGCGAAGACGTGTGACTTCGGGGATTTCTTGGAGGCGGCTCTGCGAGACAGGGTTGTTGATGGAATACGGAGCACTGAGTTGCGACAGAAACTGCTCGTGAAGGGGTCCCAACTTACGCTGGCAGAGGCTGTAGAAATGCTGCAGACGTACGAGCAGGCAGCGGAGGGCGCTGCGGTCTATGACCAAGGGTCGCCACAAACGGACATAGTACGGCACGTATCCCAAGGCAGAGGCCCAGACGGCGACTCGACAGCGACGTCGGTGCGCAAGTGTTACCGGTGCGGCTCTACAAGGCACCTCGCTAATTCACAGGAATGTAAAGCACGGGGGAAACGTTGCTCCAAATGCCACAAGATGGGACATTTTCAAGCGGTCTGTGGCATGAGGAGGGAGCGGAACGTACGGACGGTCCGGAACGACGGCGCTAGCGAAGAAGGCGTGCTCACTGTGCTGGCGGTCAGACAAGTGGAACGACGGACTTTGGTAGTTGACGTCGTTGTTGAGAACGAGCCACTTCAGTTGCTGGTGGATACTGGGTCGTCGGTGTCTATTTTGCCCGACCACGTCTACCGAGACAAGTTCGCCAACAGGTTTCCTTTGACTGCGGCTACAGCGACGCTGCGTGATTTTTCACAGAAGAAAATTCCAGTCTTGGGATGGTTCACAGCCAGAGTTGTACGCGGGAAAAACTCGGCTTGCCTCCGCTTTTACGTTGTTCCCCAGGGCGTGGCATTACTGGGACTAGACGCGGTGCACCAGCTACAGTTGAACATCATCGGTTCTACATTGGAATGTCTACAAGTCACGGCCAGCCCCCAGTCGCTCCCTCCTGAATTGTGTGAGTTTTCTTTTCTTTTCGCTGATAAGTTGGGCTTAGCGAAAAACTTTGTACATTCTGTAAAGCTGCGCGCAGACGTAAAACCAGTAGCAGCGAAAGTTCGACGCTTGCCCCTGACGCTGCGAGATAAAGTAGCGGCTGAACTGACAAGATTATTGGATGCAGGCATTATAGAAAGGGTTAGCGCTGCGGAATGGGTGTCTCCTATAGTGGTTGTGCAGAAGAAAGATGGAACTATTCGCCTATGCGTCGATTTGCGCGAGCCAAACAAAGCAGTAGTCATTGATGGATTCCCTTTGCCGCACACGGAGGAACTGTTACATGCGCTGAGCGGAGCAGCATGGTTCTCGAAACTGGATCTTGCTGCAGCCTACCATCAAGTGGAATTAGCCGAAGAGAGTCGCGAAATAACGACGTTTATTACGCACGAAGGCTTATTTAGGTTCTGCAGAGTTTGTTTTGGCCTCGCATCGGCACCTGCCGCGTTTCAGCGAATGATGCAAGAAATATTGAAGGGCTGCAAGGGCGTGTTGTTTTATATCGACGACATTATAGTCTTTGGAAAGACTAAGCACGAGCACAACCGTAACCTTCGCGAGGTATTGCATCGGATCGCTGAGGCGGGGCTGCAGCTGAATCAGAAATGCTTATTCGCTGTCAAGGAACTCTCCTTTTTGGGTCATCACGTGAGTGCAAGAGGTCTGGCCCCACTTAAGTCAAAGGTGGATGCTGTGATGAAAGCACAAACGCCTGCCGATGTAGTCTCGCTGCGGTCTTTCCTTGGGCTCATAGGCTATTACTCTCATTTTCTCCCCAATTATGCAGAGGTGGTGGAGCCGCTGCGACGGCTTCTTCGTAAAGGACAGAAGTTCGTGTGGGACCAGAGCACCGAGGAGAGTTTTTGCAGGGTCAAGAAGATGCTGTCGTCATGTGGGGTGGTGGCCATGTTCAACGAGTCTTGGCCTGTACAAGTGACCACTGACGCCTCGGCATATGGACTGGGAGCTGTGCTACAGCAGGTAGTCGACGGAGAAGTACGTACAGTGGCATTCGCTTCGAGGACACTAACGCCACCAGAACGCAAGTACTCTACCGGGGAACGAGAGGCGCTGGCATGTTTATGGGCGTGCGAACATTGGCATGTTTATCTGTGGGGCCGCAAGTTTGTCTTACGAACTGACCATCAGGCTTTGGTGACACTGCTGTCCACAAATGGGGTTGGAAGACGGCCACTGCGTATTGAACGCTGGTCTGCTAGACTTCTGAGATACAACTTCACGGTGCAGTACACAAAGGGGAGCACCAATGTCGTTGCGGATGCGCTTTCTAGGCTACCGTTGACCCCTGCAGAGGACGACCCTGTGGAGGAAGTAGTTGCTGTGGTTTCCAGCATGATCACAAAGAGTGAGTTGCAAGCAGCGACAGCCGAGGATTCCGTGTTAAATGAGGTGGCACAGTATGTTATGTCCAGATGGCCGGAAAAGGGCTGTTTAGCTGAAAACATAAAATTGTTTTTTCGTATGCAAGAAGAACTGTCGGTTATAGACGGACTATTGTTTCGCGCTGAACGGGTCGTTCCCCCAGCAGCACTTGCTTCCAGGCTGGTCATGATGGCACACGAATCGCATCCAGGCATTGTAAGGACCAAACAACGGTTGAGGGAACAGTACTGGTGGCCCGGAATGGACAGTGATGTTGAATCTTTGGTTAGGAATTGTGCTGTCTGCAAAGCATCAGATAAATCTGCAAAAACTGTAAGGGCCCCGTTGGAGCCAGTGCAGTGGCCCGAGAAGCCGTGGGAAAAGCTTGGAATTGACATCGTTGGGCCGATGGAACGAGCCCCTCCAGAGTGCAGGTTTGCAATCACTATTATTGATTACCACAGCAAGTGGCCTGAGGTGGCATTTGTGTCCACAATAACTGCACAGGCAGTAGTGAAAGTACTCGTGGAAATTTTTTCGAGAGAAGGGTACCCGAAAAGCATTGTGACTGACAATGGGCGTCAGTTCATGTCGACATGTTTTGAGCAGTTTTTACGAGACCGGGGAATTCAGCACTGTGTTACAACATTGTACTACCCGCAATGCAATGGGCAAATTGAGCGGTTCAACCGCGTTCTCAAGGAGTATATGCAGGTTGCGGCATTGGAGCGAAGACCACTGAAGGAGGCAATTTGGGACTACCTGGGTGTTTATAGGGCCACCCCGCATGCAACTACAGGAGCGTCGCCGGCTTACCTGCTGCATGGAAGAAAACCCAGAACGAGATTGGATGTTGTTGGCCTCCCAGAAAGGGAATTTTTTGAGGAGCCGCGTGTCGTCATGGAAAAGTTGAAACAGCGCGTTAAGGAGCAGCAACAACGAACAAAAAAGTACGTCGATGAAAAACGAGGTGCCAGAGCGTCTGTCATTGAGCCAGGAGATTTCGTAAAAGTAAAACAAGGCGGACCGAAGACGAAACACAAGTTTTCTTTGCCGATCCAGGTGAAGAGACGTGTGGGCACGAATTCGTTTCTACTGGCAAACGGGACGAAATGGAACGCATCAAAGTTAACAGTAATTAGTAAAGGAAGGACAGGACAGGCACAAGCACTAGCTGACGCGGTTACAGCGCGACGCAATGCATCTTCGGGGTTTTCCTACGACATGGATCTTCACATAGGAAAGATGGCTCAGCCACAAAACCCTATAGTCGTGAATGAATCGGAAGTGGGTCCATCAGAAGACACCCAGGGAAGCGCTAACCATTCTGACAGTGCACAAACCACGGTAACGGAGCCCATATTAGAGGTTCCCGATCAGCAGGACACATCTCGGTCGCAGTTGGCCACAGCCACAGCACCATCACGCACCAGGCCGGAACGAACAAGAAGAATGCCAACACGGTATCAAGACTACGAGCTGACCTGACTACAAGAACATCAAGTGTGGTGAAGTGAACGTGTGCTGTGAAGTGAGTGCGCGAAAGTAGACTGACTTTAGTTGTGTTGTTAATTTTTATGAGGGGGGAATGTGTTGTGTAGTGTATAGGGGGCGCTGTCAATGCTATCATCTGTATATAAGCGATTGCCATCAAAATAAAGGCAGTGGTTCCCCGTCCATGGATCGGTTCGACTTATCACTCGGCGCTTCGCGATACGGTGATATCACACATGTGAAACGTCCCACAGAACTGTGACGAACTTGCTCGCTCCTTGCACGGTCTTTCGCATGCAGCATGTGCTTCAAGACGTTGTTGCCATCTACGTAATCATCGTCTCCTAGTGGCAGACTTTCTTGAGGCTTCCACACATTCAGTGCGGGCAAGAACTCGCGAACAGCCCCCTTGAGCAACCTGCTGTAGAGAAGCGTGGCAAAAGCGGAATGGAGACTATATCTTGCCATGATTTATCCGGGAATTTCAGAGTTCAGCCGTAGATTGTCATTACGGAAGTTAGGCGGTTTCCTTCAGGTCGCTCTGCTGTTATGTTATTGAGACCGTAATGATGCCATGATTTATCTGGGCATCCCGGAGTTCAGCCGTAAATTGTCATTGCGAAAGTTTAGGGGTTTCCTTCAGGTCGCTCTGCACTGTTACGTGATTGAGACCGTAGACTATTAACAAGATATATTTACAACAGCGGCCACGCAGATGACTCGTCAGAGAGCAACCAGCGAGACATCTTTGTTCCCTTCGTTGAGCGCACGCGCGCATGGTTCAGGAGGAGCCTGGCAATTTGCATGTAGCACAAACCCCGGCGGCAGGAGCACCATCTCGACGCGTCTAGAAGCCAACAGTATTACGTCCGTGTCTCGAGGTGCGGCGTGTATAGCGTTGCATGCACTGAGAACATGGACTTCAAGATTGATTAAATTACCTTACAAGTTATATTAGCGGTTCATATTTGGTAGATGATGTAAGCATGCTTACTAGAATCGATCCTACAGGCTATCTCAGCCGCCAAGTTTGATGTTAATGCCCATTTAGAGCTTTTTTGCTGTTTTATTTTTTTTGATGTTGCGTAAACGCATTGTCGACGTCGCGTACTTAAAAATACAAGGGCTCATTCGCGTTGAGAGATAACGCTAGAATATTTAACTTACTTGTGGCAAAATGTGAGTCATTATCAGAGCAGTTCACCTAAGGAATAATGAGATCTACAAACTTACAACTGCCCTTCCTTTATATGTTGTTCTTTGAGTGGTAGGATCTGACGGCAAGCTTTCATATTTCTGAAACACGCTAATGGCTCTTGCACTTAGTCTGCTTGCATACGTACCCGTGGACTGCAATTCAGTTTACAAAGTTAAGGGTCTTGTTCCTTAAAGCTATAGGATCAACATTCTGTACGTGCTTATATCCAACTGTGAAATACCCTGCGCTATATATCGTCATCTGCCGTTTTCGAAGTTCACTTCATGAAGACAGTCGATTCCGAGCTCCACTCTCTCTGGCCAACCAGAAAAAATCATCAAACCAATATGCGTGTTTACATTCCTTTTCCAGAACCGGCCTATATTCGAGCAGTACTCCTGGTCCATGTTCAACGCGCTGTCTCAAATGCTGTCCATCGGGTACGGACAGAACGCACCGGCCACAGTGATCGACATGTGGCTCGTCACTCTAGGCATGCTCACCGGCGCCACAGGCTACGCTCTCCTTATCGGCCACGCCACGACGCTCATACAGAGCCTGGACTACACCAAGAGGTTGCATCGGGAGAAGGTGCGATCGCTCTTACTGTATGCCTGCATAGACACTCTAGTTTCAATTTTATGGTGTGCAGTGGAGTCACTGCATGCTCACGCTTAGCCACGTAAACGATCATTCGTTGTCTCAGCCAAACGCTTAGCAAAACAACGATGCAACTACTTATCTGCTTCAAGGGTGTAAACTAGGAGAAGAACACTAGAAAGCTTTTGTTGTTTGAAGCAACAATTCACTTTTGCATCACAAGGAGCTCCATGGGCATGGGTCGCCTTCCAAAAGAATGTTCACAGACGATGAATGGTGCTGTAGTTTGTTTACATCAACCTCGGTTCATTTTTACTAGTATGTCGAACGCTGAGTGAGCAGGAACGCTGCAGCATGAGTGAGTGAACGCTGCAGCATTGCGAATAGTTATGTGAAATGATGGCAAAGGTGATGACGCAAGTATTGGAGTATAAATAAATGGTTCTATTCTGTTTCAGATGGAGCGCGTAGAAGAGTACATGCAGTACCGGCGTATGCCCAAGGACCTTCGTTTCCGAGTCCGAAATTACTTCGAGCATCGGCACGAAGGGAAGGCCTTCGATGAAGATGCCATACTGGCCGAGCTTTCGCAGCCCCTCAAGGAAGTAAGCACTACTGCCTCGTCTGCGTGCGAGTCTGAGGTATTTCACCCAATGCGCCAATTTGAGTGCAGTTGAGATTGCTTGAACAGTGGCATACCTGTCAAGTGCCACAACGTTATGCGAGTCAGAAAGTACCGACATTAAATGAAGGTGAAAGTTCAGAATACGATGGAGGTTCGATGAGATGAGCATTCTAGAACGGGGTGAGTCGCTCAAGCCACCGTTTTAACCAATATTCTTGTCTTCTTCAATCAGGTTGCTACATATGAATTCGAAATGTTCCCCCCGAGCGACATCTGCTTAAAACTGTTCCCCTCAGATAGTCAGGAAGTAAATAAGCTCAAAGGCATTCTCTTATCGGATGTCCACTGTGCTGTCCACATTCGTGCTCGTGCAAGAATGTGGGTCTTCTGCTTGCGCAGGACGTGATGAAGCACAACTGCCGGGCCACGCTGCGGGCAGTGCCCTTCCTGTCGCATGTGGACCCGGGATTTGTAAGTGACCTGGTGACCAGGCTGCGGTACGAGTTCTTCCAACCGGGTGACGTCATCATACAACAGGGGTCCGTGGGTCGCAAGATGTACTTCATCCAGTCGGGCACCGTCAAACTGCTCCTCGACGGATCACAGTTCCTGGGAACGCTGTCCGAAGGCAGCTACTTCGGAGGTGCGTGTAAAGATGCGTGAAAGACTAGTAGTGTGCATGAATGTAGCTTTGTATGCATTAATGAATGTAACTGTATGAATGTATGTAGCTCTAGTGCATGCATGTAGCCATGGTGCACAGAGCTGTCAGCTTCCGTGCACCAGAAGCTGAAAGCTCACGTCGGGCAACTGCTTGTCACTTCTGCGGATATTCCAAGCTTTGACCTAGCAGCTGAACCGTATGTAGGACCTGCATTGAGCAATGTTTATGTTTCTTGCTAATTATATTTCTTTCTTATATTTTTCTTCCGATAAGATCGACATTGTATATAGAGTTTATTGCACAGAATCGGTTAGTTACCTCGGTCACTGTGAACCGTTTCGCACTTGCAATCCAACTATCTGTCATTGAGCGCTATACTGAGCACTACAGAGGTCAATCTTTGAAGCGGGTTTGGGTTTTAAAAAACACACAAGATCTATAGTTTACTTCCTTTGAAAGTATGCCGCGTGCCCAAAGTCAGTGGCCACGACGTCTAAGACAAAGGAGCCATTAAATATCCGGAAATATTTAAAATGCGCCATGACATCAGCACATCACGTCAAATAGGTATGGATTTCTTAACACCGTATGGCAATGAGGTGGCCAATATTCGCCAGTCAATGTCACTTTCGCGACTTACTTTCCCGCTATTCAATTCTCACTGCTGTCCGCGCAGAGATATGCCTGCTGACGAAGACGACGAGGAACGCCAGCGTCATCGCGGACACCTACTGCGACCTCTTCTCGCTGTCCGTGGAGAACTTCAACGAGGTGCTGCAGCAGTACCCGCTCATGCGCAGCTCGCTCGAGGCCACCGCCGCGCAGCGAATCGCGCACAACTCAGCGTTTCGGGCCTGCGACAGTGAGCACTTATGAGGCAGGGTTGCATGTTGTTCTTCTTCTTCACGCACATGTCACGAGTGTCACATTAGGCAAAGCAGCAGGAACGCGTAACTTGTGCCAAAGAGATGATAATTGATAACTGTATGGGTTTAACGTGTCAAAATTACCCTATATGATTATGAGAGGCGCCTTGGAGCAGGGCTCCCCGGAACCCCCCCCCCCCCTGTAGTTCTTAAACATGCACCTAAATCTTAAAATTCACGGGGCTTGGTCACTTTGACCTCCATCGGCGTTGCGGCAGCCGCGGCCGGGATTCGAGCCCGCGACTTGCGGGTCAGCAGCCGAGAACCATATCGAGTACACCACCGTGGTGGGAAAGTGCCAAAGGGAAGCGTGAAAAGCGAGGTCTCGTCGGGCCAGTGTAAGCGTTATAGACACACTGAAGAGAAATGCTGATTCTTCTCGTATTAGTAAGTTAGTCTGTCACGATACCAAAAGCACCACGCTCGCCACGAGAAGACGCTCGGCGAGAAAACGGGCAAAAAATTAAATTCGGGTGGCGACGCTCTTTTGAAGTTTCCGCGCCAGTCGTCATGACGTCATAGTTTATGAATGATTTGACGAGGGCTTGCGTAGTTCCTAATTGGTGAAAATTATTTACATTATCTTCAGAGGGAGCCAGGGACTTAACGTACCAAACTGTGGGAAAATATTGTTGAACAAATGCGTTTAAAATACTATTTTTTTATATCAACCTGGTGGCGGTCGCATGTCAATGCACGTTAAAGTTCAACCGATGGTCGAAATTTCCGGAGCCCTTCACTATGGCGTCTCTCATAATCATATCTTGGTTTCGGGACGTTAAACCGTAACAATTGTATTATAACAATCAACATATGCTCGTTTCTGGCTCTCGGCATTGCTGTCGATTCGTGCCAAGTATGTCTCGTGTTTGGCCGATGATCCGTTGCCATTTTATTTGTCTTCTGTTTCACAAGACATTTTGGAAGGTCCTGACAAAGAGGCAAAAGCTAGTCATGATTAAGTGTTCACATATGTGTCAAACTGAGTGGTCTCAGTGATAGTGTCTTTCAGTACAAAATGAGACCTGTGCAGGCAAAGGAGCACAAAGCAAGATCTCGAACACTGCACTGGTCTAAGATTCTCGTGTCCAAGGAATGTGTAAGTCACATTAAAGCACCGCTAGTGAATAGCTCCTAAGGGACCTCCCTTTGAAAGATACGCCCTTTCGAAACAGTTTTTGTCACCCTGAACATTTTTTTGTTCGTCGTGGTTTCAAAATTTAAGTGCAAAAAGAAACTCAGTCATTCTAGCTTAGTTTGCAATGCCGGAATTTAGAGATTCACCGCCACTGTTCGCTGGTTTTTTGTTGTAAAATGTCAGAACGATTATATTTCGGTATTTTCTAATTGTATTTCACAAGTTAGGCGACAGTATTTTTCCTCAAATTGCTGCAAAGCAAATGCGAGAGTGTCTTGCATTTCTTTTAATCTATTTTATATTGAGATTCACGAAAATTGCGCCGTTTTAAATGACAATTCGCTATAAGATCACATCTGAATGGAACTGCAATATATATCACTAAATATTAATTGGTGCGATCACAGGCACTCATTTGCGACGTTAGAAGATACGTGTAACTTTGTAAACACAATATTTGCTCCATGTGCGTGATTCTGTGTACGTCGAATGATGTCCTGTATATAACTTTAGTAGTGCTCGTTTAGGATTGATCTTTGTTTCACTGCCACTGCATTGCGGGATTTTGCCGCCCGGTAGACCCATGTTCCTCAGACCTCTCTGTCAATGTACATACAGCTGCATCCCCAAAAGAATCTGCGAGGCTTAATAAAGCACCACGTGATCACTATATCCTTTCAAGTTTAAGAGTGTGGGTCAGCACTGCCCATCTCAAATATGGAGATTTCGAGCCAAGAATGTTTAGCAAGCGTTCCGGCACGCAGCTGTGGCCACTTGCGAACCCAGGGTTTAGATGGCTCTACGGTGAACACGTTACCGCTAATCCTCCGGTTTGCGCGGAAATGCGTCCTCCAGAAATGTAGATGGTCGTCCACACTCAGTTTGCGCCAACAGTGATCTTTGTTCGTATGTTCACATCATGCTACAATTTCTCACATCAAGAAACTGTTAAAAAATGTAGACGTCATATGAGTTTCACATTTCACCTTTCATTTTTGTCCAAAGATGTTTTTGTGGTCAAGTGAAATAAATGTCACTAAATATAAGATGACTGCTTGTCTGACTCTGTTCGTTGACACTTTTGAGGTACCTGGAAAATAACACGTCGCTAAAACGGATCAACATGATTTCCCTTCTCTCTCTCACTCCTCTTTCACATTTCTATGTGTCCCTTCATGTTTTACTGAGTTACGTGTTGCCGCCGTGTTATTCTAGAATTAACTAGCTGTAGCGCTATGTCAAACCAGTTTTAATCCAGGCCGCGCCAGTCAACTTTTGACGTAGGCAAAATGCTGTATACGCAGCGCACTTAGTTTTAGATGCACGTTAAGGAACCTATATCCAGATACCTCCATCTACTACGTTTTGTCGCATACCAGGTTTATGAACGTAAACCCCCAGCTATTAATGCTACATATCGCGAGATCACATCCCGCGCATGTCTAGAGCCTTACATTTTGAAAGATGTACGAACATAAACTCAGAAGATGAGCTGAGAAAGTTCAGAGTACAACTCTTCAAACATACCGTATAAGGCTGGCGCGAATGGGCCCTTATCTAAACACCCGTGCGGGCAGCTTCTCAGCGACATGACGCGTCGCAGTCACCAACCGACCAGCCCGACGGCGCGGCGTTATCATCGTCTCCGTGGTCGTGGCGACAGATGCGTGGAATAGCCGGAAACACGTGACCGTCGGTCGCGATAACGGTGGCGACACATGACACCATGAGCGCGATCGCGATCACGGCGATAAAACCTTTAAAACCTCGAGCGACATCAATCCGAATCCCTGTACTCCTCGTTGGACAAGGACGACTAAAAAAACCTCAGACATTGTTCTCAATGGTTTAAGTTTTATTCAAGGCTTCGTTAGCAATTTATCAAGGGGTTCTAAATCTTATGTAAGCTTACAACTTCAGTAAGCTACATAAACATATATACCTGCACAGGAAGCTTTAATAGTTTAATATTAATTGATAACCTATACTCCATTAGCTGTAATACTTTAGGTGAGTGAGAGGGTTGAGTAAGTTTCAGCGCGACACACGTTCTCCTTCCCACTGATCAAGTCTGATGAAAAACAAGCTTCGCAGTGTGTGCGAAAAACGCCAGACCTGCACGGAAAGCGCAGCACATTCTCAGCGAAAGTTGGAAGAGTGGCATTTCCGGAGGCTGTCATTGTTCCTCCATCTATGGATAAGAAAGCCACGAACCTGCGACACAACTGCAAGGCATTATGCGCCCTTTGTTGATGATGTGGCTAACAACGATGAAGAAATATGGCTGCACATTCTGTAATGATCTGGAGACATTTAACGACACACTCGTTACACAATTCACATTGTGTGACATCTGGTTGTTATGTTATTCTTCGACCACGCTATACATATTACAAATGCAAACGCGGTTTCTTCCCGACGTGCATGAGCCTTGTATAGGGTCTTCTTGCAAATAAACCCCAGCGTGGCTCTGCATACGGTAGAATACCGTGCAGTCACGGAGGGGTGCCCATGTTCGAACCCTGTTCCGTTCCGGATATTTCTTCGTACAATACAAGAACACCAGTGTACTCAGATCTACAGGTCACACTAATAAGCTCCAGGCGGTGAAAAATAATTCATAGTTCCACATTACTTCGTGGACTGGGAGGCTGAACTGTGGGAGCAGTAGAAGTTATTGATAAAAAATTACAAATTAGTGATCTTGTATAACATGTTTTTCGTACAGGTATATCCTCGCTAGAGTTTCGACTTTAGTAATCTACGGGTAGGTTTCGGTGCCGCCATGTTGGGCTACTAACCTTGCCGTTTTGTATCTTTCACAACTAAACAAACAATGCTGCCTTAGACGTTTGCGCGTCGCGTCGAAATGGTTGGGTCAGTGCATCTCACATATGCCGACCTTATCAATTTAAGTCACGATCATTGTTGCTCAAAGGAATATGTACGAAATGTCTTAAGAACACGACCACTAAAGCCGCTATGGGTGAATGTAGCGAGACACATATACATGCTAATTGAGTCTCCGCCGTCGATAAGAGTATTCGGGGCTACCACCCATAGAGTTTCTCAAAATTAACTAGAGGGCACTCTGGCGCTGCGATCGTTCAGCGACCATGGGAATGATGGGTAGTACACACATTTGCCTAGTCTTCGTACTTGCGGACGGCGAATCGTACTTGCGGCTTCGCTTATTGCTGTGTTTCGATTTTCTTTTCAAAGAAAACTTCAATCCTTTTGAACTTCGTGAACCAATTTTGAAAGGTAATTTGAAAAAAATTAGGGCGGTGAAGCGCAATCGCTGGACATCTGCTGAGTTTTGTTTCGTGAGAAAACAGCTTCAAGCCACACGAACACACACGGAGCCAAAAGCTGGCCAGAAGTACTAATATTAGACAAATGTGTGTACTACCCATCATTCCCATGCACGTTGAAGCGCCGTGCGTTGCAGCTCCCATAGACACTAGCGCCAGAGTTCCCTCTAGTAAGTATTGTGGGAAACTCTATGGTGCCACCCACATGCACAGGAAGTGCGTGCAAAGGCTCTTACAGAGAGTGCCGTCCAATCGACGCGGCAACGCGTGTGACGGCAAAGTAGTGTTCACATCGCTAAGTTCGACCATTGAGGAGCTGTGCGGCGTTACTGGTTAGACAGCGGAAGCTTTTGAACCGACCAGCACTCATTGCCTGCGACTCCCATGCATTTCTTTAAAAAACGTCTGAAAGGCAAGTGCTTCAACACGAATGACGAACACTATGACGCCCTGAAGGACTGGGACTAGTCGCGGCCACATGAATTGAGAACGAAAAATCCTTCGGCTTTTTCAATGGTATTCTTGTGATCAGGCATGCAGTGTACACTTTAGATGAAGTGTTCATTTATATACCCCCATTGTAGTTTCGTACGTTTTCACTTGAACAGCCCTTGTACTAAAAGAGACATTCGCTTAACAACAAAAAGTGGCGGCAGCCATATGTCTTGCGTAACTAGAAACTTCGAGATTTAAGACCAGGGTAATGCAACGTTACGTCGTAATAGCAAATATATTCTCGAATACCACCACAAATCGCAAAACTAATGCGTGTTAAGTGCATTCACATTCCACGTGCATAGAATACGAACGTGTGGATACGGTTCATGACTGTCACACACTTCTGGTGAGGCCCCGCCGATCCAACATCGACGTGCGGCAGACTCGCAGGCTTCCACTTTACGCTTCGGCCTACGACGCCTGAAAGGCCTCGAAGTGGCACATTTCGAATTTATTTGCGGGTTGGTCGACCCGTGCGGGGTTGCACGTGTGGTGATGTGTGGGCCCGACCGACGCACTCATAGAGCAGACACAGAGTTTGATTACACATAAACAAGCATTTAATTAAAACAGGGGCAAAGGCAGGAAATTACAAAAATAACAAAAGAGGAAAAACTGATACGCGCGATGGAAAGAACAGCTATATAACAAAATATGCTAAAAAAACACTACAAAAGATACAAACTAAAGACAAATATGCGAAACATTAATAAAATAACAACAAGATGGAAATCGTAAAAAAGGGTTACAAGGAAATAATTACATAATGATCATTGGTCGCGCTTTTGAATTTTTATGTGCGTCGCAGCGCACACAACTACACAGTTAAAAAAAAAGGCTGGTTAAAACAATTTAACAGTTTAAAAAAAGTCACAATAAAAAGTTCCATACGGACCAGGCCAGCTCTTGGTGCACGTAGGGGAGTTGACGGGTGCCGCTGAAGGTCTCGCCGGCTTGGTAGACGACGAGGGTGCCCGGAATTGCAGCCGTCTCAATACGTTGCGCGGGTCACTCCATGCTCGCCGCCTACGCGAGACTCGCGACACCGACGACCGCACTTGTTGCTGGCTGTACGTCAACTGCTCTTCCGATGCAGTCCAAACCTCTTCAGGGACGTACACGTGCTCCCGTCTCATCTGGGGGTAATTTTCCTTTTTTAGGCGGCCGGTTCCCCTTTCGGTACAGGTGCAGGGAAGACAAGCCGGCGCCACGCTGGGTCGTTAGTCGCCGGATGTCGTCCCCCGAACACAAAAGCGCCCCTCTTTGGAAGATGGGGCCCGCGGATAATCCGAAAATTGCAGTCGTTTGTGACATAGCCCCCTTCTTAAGAATATTACTGCGTAATATTCAAGAAAATCACAAACGCACAATGTTCGAGAGCTTGCAGCGTTCCGGTTGTCCACCAATGCATTTTCTTTTTCGCGCACCATTTCACTGATGTGGACGACATCGCAGAGAACATCTGACACACTACGCTTCACGGTCACTATACGATGAAAGTCACAACCCGCGACACGGACATACACATGAAACACGAAAAGACAGTCTCAAAAATACTGCACGATTCAAGGAAAAGGCACGTAGGCATTCTTTCATGCCACGTATTAAAACAATACACGCTTTAAGTGGTTTTGAAAAGTCACTTATTGACACGCAGCTTTCAGAAAAGATGAATGAGTAATAAATCGGCATGATAATTTGTGCACAGTTCTTGAACATGCTGCACACTAAAGCGCTTATTTCGAAGTAACAACAAAAACTAAAGCTTTAAAGAACATATATCGCCATGTTTATCACCCAAGCCTACCGCGTTAGACTTCGATTATGTGACCAACCAGTCTCTTAAAAAGAAGCCCAACTAATAAAATAACAATATCCCTAAATTAAGGCTTCCCTAACTGAACGGGTAATAGGTCGAAACAACAGAACATCGTTTACAAACGTACAGACGCCACAAGAAAATCAATAAAAAAAACTAAGCGATTGCTCCGAACGTTTATCAAATGTTTCAAAATCGAATGACTGAAATGAACATTGTTTCCAAAAAGTATCCCATTCGCCTTGAAGGTTGGGTTTACGTTTCGATGTACATACACATAAGTTTTATCCGCGCCCGAGGTGGTCGCACTCTTGGGGGAGCCCTTTGAAACAACCCGGGCAGACAAAAGAGCGTATGGCCGCTACACGGACGCCTGTTTCCCGTTAGTCTGCACCCCGGAGGCATGCCTTCATCGACGCCTCGTTCTACGAAAACGGGTCCCCGAGCCACGTCGTGTCGCTTGGCCGAAAGGCACTGGTTCGCCATGCACCCCGCGCTTCGAGCAGTACAATGGAGCGAAGGGGGTCGGCTCTTCCGAGCTCCACGAACAAATGCCTGCCTCACCCCTCTATCTGTCGGGCGGTTTGAAGCATAGGGACCCACTCGACTGGCGAATGCCACAAAACGCAAACGAAGCTTTCGTTGCGTTGATTGCCGTTTGGCAATTCGCGATTTTCCCGGTTGCTTTGCAGCCTTCGTTTTCCTTCTGTTTGTGCGGCGTCTTTTTCTTTTTGCACGTTGCCCAGTGCTCACTTTCGAGAAGTCCACCTGCAACATTTGCAGAGCAGAACTTGTCTCGCTTGTCTTTTCAGCTATAATGCCTATACAGTCGGGATTTTCCGTTAACTTGTGGACACCCTGACTTGCGGGAAGCTTGACTGACGGCTGAGCAATGCAAGCGTCTTCCTCGGGGCTGCGGCGCTCGCACCTGGAAGAACTACCTGCCCCCACATTGCCCAGCTCGCAGTGTGCGTCAGCACCCGACTGTGCCCCGCTCTCTGTACAGGGGTCCTCACCTACCGGGCCGGAGGTACTGCGAACTTCACATTTAGCTGCTATGGCGACGCACAAACAGGGTGGCTGTGCCAAGTCCATTACAGATGGCATTTCTGTATTAACAAGACTCTCCAGGCACAGCGCCTCGTCGCCATCACTGAGGCCTTCAGTGGCCTTTGTGGCCACAACGGGACTTTCAGCAGCTAACATTTTAGGTTCACTCGTGAACCCGATGTTCTCCCCAACAGTACTGTTACCTTGGCCGGCTCTCAGTGGTCTGGCACCTACGGGCTGTTTGCCCCTTTTGTGCCTTGCATCCCAGGTCTCAAACATGCGCCGTCTACCTTCCATTTTCTGGCGCAGTAGCTGAACATGATCCTGGTAAGACTGCTTGTTCGGGACACGGTCGGTCACGCTACTGGGCGTTCTAGCGGCTAAGCTGAGACCCGACTGTGTGGCACACAGTCCCAAGCGCTCTTTTTCTCTCTGAATTCTAAGTCTTGAATTTTCTCGCTCCTGTTCCATCGAATATTCCAAATGTTGCCTGTACCTAATGCGTTCGGCATCGCGCTTTTCTTTAAGCCTATTTCGTTCCTTTTCAACGAAATTATATAACTCCTTGCCTACAAAGCCAAAGGCTTTGCCCTGTTCAATAAGCCTGTCAAACTGCGTGCCGTCCATTGTTACCAACAGTTGACCACCAACAAAACAATAAAAGGACGTCTACATATCACGCTCAGAGTTACGTCAGTCTCCCAGACATCACCACGTGGTCGGCCAGTCCTGTCGCGCGGACGCCAGATAATGTCACGCACTTCTCGTGAGGCCCCGCCGATCCAACATCGACGTGCGGCAGACTCGCAGGCTTCGACTTTACGCTTCGACCAGCGACGCCTGAAAGGCCTCGAAGTGGCACATTTCGAATTTATTTGCGGGTTGGTCGACCCGGGCGGGGTTGCACGTGTGGTGATGTGTGGGCCCGACCGACGCACTCATAGAGCAGACACAGAGTTTGATTACACATAAACAAGCATTTAATTAAAACAGGGGCAAAGGCAGGAGATTACAAAAATAACAAAAGAGGAAAAACTGATACGCGCGATGGAAAGAACAGCTATATAACAAAATATGCTAAAAAACACTGCAAAAGGTACAAACTAAAGACAAATATGCGGAACATTAATAAAACAACAACAAGATGGAAATCGTAAAAAAGGGTTACCAGGAAATAATTACATAATGATCATTGGTCGCGCTTTTGAATTTCTATGTGCGTCGCAGCGCACACAACTACACAGTTAAAAAAAAAGGCTGGTTAAAACAATTTAACAGTTTAAAAAAAGTCACAATAAAAAGTTCCATACGGACCAGGCCAGCTCTTGGTGCACGTAGGGGAGTTGACGGGTGCCGCTGAAGGTCTCGCCGGCTTGGTAGACGACGAGGGTGCCCGGAATTGCAGCCGTCTCAATACGTTGCGCGGGTCACTCCATGCTCGCCGCCTACGCGAGACTCGCGACACCGACGACCGCACTTGTTGCTGGCTGTACGTCAACTGCTCTTCCGATGCAGTCCAAACCTCTTCAGGGACGTACACGTGCTCCCGTCTCATCTGGGGGTAATTTTCCTTTTTTAGGCGGCCGGTTCCCCTTTCGGTACAGGTGCAGGGAAGACAAGCCGGCGCCACGCTGGGTCGTTAGTCGCCGGATGTCGTCCCCCGAACACAAAAGCGCCCCTCTTTGGAAGATGGGGCCCGCGGATAATCCGAAAATTGCAGTCGTTTGTGACAATGACATGTACGCATATTTTACAACTCGATGATGAACGATCAGCAGTGCATGCAGTTGCCAGTCTAGCATATTCCAAGACATACTTTGACCGATCGCAAGAAGCATTTACGGAAAGCCTGCGAAAAGTTAGCACTGTGGATGTGGTCCTCGTTTGAATAGAGAAACTTGCAATACAGTAAACCAACTGTCGACGTAATAAATAAATGAATAAATAAATAAATAAATTCAAGAACGGTGCTACAAACACTTTTCTTCGTCTTCTACAAGTGCCTTTATGGGTGGTTAAGAACACGGCGAGTTTTTAGCCTCCCGGCGACGTCTCAGTTTCCACGCCATCACCGCGTTCAGAAGCGTCAACATGGTCTTCTGATGTAGACGCGTCCAAAGGATCGCCACGATCAAAAGCGTCTGCGGGGTCACCAGGTTTCGAGGCCCGTACGAGGTCAACAGGTTTGGAAGTGTCCGCTCGACCACCAGGTATAGAAGCTTTCACGTGGTCTCCACGTTTAGAAGCATCCACGCGGTCACCGGATTCAAAAGCCCGAACGAGATCACCAGATTGAGGAGTGATTTTCGCCGGTCGAACACGATGACGGCGCACGCCGCGTCGAGAGGTCGGTGGTGTTGCAGCCACTTGTTCTCGCCCGTCGATGAGAAGGTGGTAAGGAGCGTGCTTCGCCCTTGCACTTCGATCATTGACAGGCACGAGTGGCCGAGGAGAGGAGGGGTGCCATCCTGTGAAGGAATTGACGAGGACGACCAACAGGAAAATGGCCATGAGGCCAAACACCACGTACATGGCTATGCAAACCATGGCCGCGAAACAGGCTGGACGCCACCGCCAGCGATCCCTTTTGCTCTAGGTTCGAGTAAGACGAGGCTGCGCCGTCGCTCTGATTGCCAAGCCCCGCCGATGTAATGGTGATGGCGATTTACTTCTCGTATGGTTCATACCCACACTGGAGCATCAGCCAAAAATATTGAAATCTCAAAGAACATTTGTAATCATAATTAAGAAATGAACAGCAAATATAAAAGGCTCGCAACTCCTTCGCTGTCAATTCACACAAATGCTCCAGGGATGTGGATAATACAATTGTTGTCATAACTATGTTTTTCAAAGTAAAAGCTGTAGTAGTAAAAGCACAAGGTAGTAGAGAAAAATAGTCGGAAGAGAGCAGGTGTGGCATTCATATCAGCCGAAGCCCGATTTCTTAGTGAATCAAATGCACATTGATTATATCCGTTCATCCGTCCATCCATCCATTCGTTCGCCAAGCCAAGCCAAGCCGTCCGTCCGTCCGTCCGTCCGTCCGTCCATCCATCCATCCATCCATCCATCCATCCATCCATCCATCCATCCATCCATCCATCCATCCATCCATCCATCCATCCATCCATCCATCCATCCATCCATGCGGCACGAAACACGTAAGCTCTCAAGTAAACTCGACTATTCGCATCCTGGGCGTAACCTTGGCAGAATGATCTTGCATAATCACGAAGCTTCGTAAAGATTGCGCCGTGGTCTGCGCCGAGCATTGCTGGAAGACCATGTGGGTGTAACCCGAGCACATCATGACTAGCACTAAACACGCCGTGGAAATATATTCTAGAGAGCGTAGCCAAGGTACTATTTCGAGAAGTCCGGGAGAGAGTGTGAGAGGTTAATTATAAAAGAAACGCTGAGAGATAAGCCTGACTCAATTTTCTGACCACCTACTCAGCGTTAAGTAAGGGAGGGGGCGGTAAAAAAAGTACAGAGAAGGTCCGTCTCCAATATGTATGTATGCCCTTGTCTCTATATGCCCGCTCATACAATACATACTAACTGTAAAAGATTTGAAGAAAAGTTGACCCCCCCTGGCACCTCGCTTATCTCTAACCTTCTATTTGATTATAGCAGAGGTATGTGACAGTTACGGGAACAGCCATTCAGTTCAGCTGCTTCAGTCGGCTGCCTCATAAGCATGCGCAGGGTTCTTCTTCAGGGACGGGGGGGGGGGGGGGTCGATGTTTTGTCGCAGCACCCCCCTCCCTATTATGTCAATGTATGAGGCTGGCTTTGCGCTCCCATCTCACTCCCCTGCTACCCCCACCCCCGTGTGCACGCCTGTGCTTATAATGGCATGGGCCAGAAATCATTGGTGTTCACTGTAATCCCACCCTTCTTATTCAACCAATCAATAAAAGTTGTTTCTTCATTAAAGTTGTTTCTCTCTTTTTCGACCAACGAGAGCACTTCTTATGTAACTTATTTGTGTAACCGCTTATGTATGGCAAGAACTCTGATCAACTTGTACAGGTTTTTTCCTTGATTATTGAGCGAACAACACTGCGAAGTTTCTGAAACACTTCACGTGAATGTATACAGGCTCCCACTATGGCATCCATAACGTTTCCCATATAACTCACGTCCCAGATCAGCTCCCAGAAGGAATTCGCTAGCATTCAGTGATAAGGCAGAACAATGCACGCTTCCATTCAAAAATGATATATATATATATAGTTATAAACTTCGAGAATAGTGCAGTATAGGAAACAAAACAATAAAATATTTATTTAATCCTAACAGTTTCGGCTGGTGGACCAGCCTTCTTCGGAGGATGTAAGTGAAATGATACAAGTTCCCGTACCAGAGGGTCACCCTCACAGTTTAAAAGACCCACAAAAAAAAAAGACAAGCGGGCGAACGAGGTAGCAACAGACAACAAGAAGCAGAAGAAGGAGAGGAACTAGAAAGGAGCGACGGAGAGCCGCCGGAAACGAGCGGGTAATTCTGGCATTGTTACTGGGTAAACGAGCTGGTAATTCTGGCATTGTTACTGAGTTAAACGAGCGGGTAATTCTGGCATTGCTACTGGGTTAAACGAGCGGGTAATCCTGGCATTGTTTTTCCGTCGCTCCTTTCTAGTTCCTCTCCTTCTTCTGCTTCTTGTTGTCTGTTGCTACCTCGTTCGCCCGCTTGTCTTTTTTTTTTTTTGGTGGGTCTTTAAACTGTGAGGGTGACCCTCTGCTACGGGAACTTGTATCATTTCACTTACATCCTCCGAAGAAGGCTGGTCCACCAGCCGAAACTGTTAGGATTAAATAAATATTTTATTGTTTTGTTTCCTATACTGCACTATTCTCGAAGTTTATAACTTTTATTACGGTAGCCGGAAGAAACTCTGATCATTTATTTCATCTATATATATATATATATATATATATATATATATATATATATATATATATATATATATATATATATATATATATATATATATATATATATATATATATATATATATATATATATATATATATATATATATATATATGCAAACCACATTAAAAAATAAATACTGATGGCAGTAAACCATGCAGTCAAAATTAAATGTGAGTGCATTTCTTTCATACAACGAGCAGCCAAGGCCAGCAATGCACGCGAGCGCGTCCTGCTTGACAAAGTAACGACGAGCTCGCAATATGAACGATCAAATGGGAAACGCACCGTCTGACATGACAATCACAAATGACGTAAAGAGAAGAAACGAAGTTGGTACCGAATCATTTTTAAGCAAGGAACTTCAACAATGAACAGATGCCACGTCATCGGACATCAAAAAACAGGCTCTCCTGTAGTCAACATCGTCACATGCACGACATGGTACTTTCAGGCGCAGTAGAAGTCAGTAGTGCCGCCACATGGGCAATGGCCTTCGATCTACAGTTGTGGGGCACCAGTATGACACCACGTAACCCGTGAACAAAATCGAGAATGCCATGATGGTTAGAGACGACATCCAACCCACGATGATCGCGAACTCGGCATCTGGGTCGTCCCGAGGCCACAGCAGGATCGCCGAGGCCAACAAACCTGCGTGACACCAAAAAAAGAAAACAATAACAAACTGTCGCGTTAGTGTACCAGTGGGTAAGAAGTCTGCATGCAAAAGTCACGGACTCGACTGCAGTGCACGGGAATTTTGAAAGCGTGTCGCTTCTTTTAAGCTAAGCCTTCCCACCATTTGACCCACCGTAAGGAGGTCATGGTGCTCGACTCTGAACCTAAGGTTGCGGGTTCAAATCCCATCTATGGCAGCCACGTTTAGATGGAGGCGGAATGCTTGAGGCCCATGTACTTAGATTTAGTCGCACGTTAAAGAACACCAGATGATCTAAATTTCAAAAGCCCCCCCCCCCCCCCCACCATATGGCTTGCTTCGTACACATATCAAAGTTTTGGGATGTAACACCTCACAAATTATTACCAAGTTAGCGCCGCCTATAGAGGTAACTAAAAGTGTTTAAGTCTGCATTTTGCCAAGGTGACGTAACCTGTGTAGTGCAATACATTTGGGGGATAACTGTATTCTGCGGATGCTTCTTTCTAAGTAAGTAAAACAGTGGTGCAACTAGGCCCTTCAATTCTCTTAGAAAGCATTGCATAACGCTCGCAAAACTATGACTTGTACATTAAAAACAAAAGCTTGTTGTGCCAGCAGGCGCAACGGACAGTGGTAGTGGCACCACAGACCTGGAAAGCATGCTCTAATTAACGTTTTCAAATGTGGCTCCTCGAAGTCATTTCTGGGGTTCCCCGAAACCCATCCCCTTTTTTGAGGAACAGTATTTCCCATGAAAGCAGATCCTTCTGGTTTTTGGTAACCTTGACATTCTTGACATTTTGACACGGCATTTTTGGAAAGCGGAAGAGCTGAATTATGTTTCCCCTTTTTCGTGATGATGTGTACATTTGTTGCAGTTTTTCACGACAAATTCACGCCAGGATGCTTCCTCTAGATTTCTCTAGGCTTCTCTGAGCTTTCTCTAAGGCAAATATAGCTAGAAACCGGTTGAGTGTATAGCTATGTGGCGGCAAACCACACTAGTCATCACCAAGCTATTGAGATTGAAGGAACGAATACAGTACTTCAGTTTGACCATTCCTTGTTAGGGGAAAAAAAGGTACCTATTTCATACTGCATGTTGTATTTATTTATGACTTATTCTCCTTTTCTCCCACTCAAACGCCCATCATCACTTCCACCGGCCTATAAGGGTCTCCGAAACATAACTGAGAACCACTGCTCTAATGAGTTAATTCGACGTTATTGTTTCCGTAAAAACGCAAAGCTTTAAATGAACCCATTGCTGGGTTATTCGGCTTATTTTCACACAGTAGGCCGTAAAAACTCTGACCACTTACAGCGACCAAACAACGACGGAAGGCGTCAAGGGCCGGATCATTAGTTTTCAAACTGTCGAACCAGTCGAAATTTCACGCTCTCCGTGACCCCATCTCTCCTCATTCGTACGTGCTGAAAGGTCACAATATTTGTGGTCCATACTGTGCATAAGAAAGCCCCACTCATAGATTCCGCAGAAACGACCTAAGACTTGCCCGCGAGTGCGCTGCGATGCCGCGGTGGCGTGAAGTTCCCCGCCGTGGCCAACGTGGTTCCGAAGGAGAGGAACGCGTGTCCCGCGCAGAACTCGGGTCGCGCGGGCGCCGTGTAGCGATACGCGGATGCGAAGGCCGACATGCAGATGGACGTCCCGCAGGCGGTCATCAGTGTGGCCTTCGTGCCACTCATTTGGGCCACTACGGCGAAGGACGAGGCGACCACGTCGATGCACTGCACGACCGAAGGAGCACCGTCCGCATGAAAAACCCCGGTGAAGTTTCAGGAGGTAGGAAAATACACTGAATCCGAAAAAGACATCGCAGGCACTATATACGGCCGCTGTTTCCCATTCAGTTCATTTTAAGACTGTCATGGGCCGACCACGGAAATTAAAGACACAAGAACAAACAGCGTGATAACAATGCTGGAACTAATTCGTCCTGCCGCAAATGGTCATGGAGCCAATCAAAATCAACCAAGGCGACCACAAAGTTACTATCACCAGCATTTCTCTAAAGTAATAAATAAAGCATACCCCCTTCCTACCTTCAGCCCGTGAGATATCTAATACAACTTCGATGACATTCACTTACACAGAGCGGGATGGCGGCCATTTTTTGCCGTTGATGTCGGCGTCACCGTGTTGTTCTTTATACATTATTTTATACCTATGCTATACTCGGTGAACGCTATATTATCAAAATATCAGGATGTCCGTTTTTATATCTTATCGCTCGCGCTGTTCCGATTATCAGCCACTAAAAAATGACCCCTGTAATCACTTATTCTAAGTCTGTGAAAAACTATACACGCAGATTAAACTTGCCTCTCTGAAGAGGAAGATCACTGCGAGGGAGGTGACCATCCTGCCGCACGGGAACGGGCCCGTCATCTCAAAGACAGCCCGGTTCAGCACAGCGACCGCCTCGAGCAGAAACCGCGCCGTGCACGTCGTCAGCGTACCCGTGTCTTCGAGCAGCAACGCGACACGTCGCAGCACCAGTTCCGGCACCTGCCGAGCTTCACGTGCAGTGGCTACTCCCTTCGTGCAGAAAGCGGAGCAGCACGCCACAAACAAAGAAAAAATCATTCTTAGTATGTAGGTGATATGTGCATACCAGCAGGCAGAAAAAAGCCTTTTGAGCTGTGCTAAAATGTACGACATTAAGCGGCTAAGCGCACGGTTCATTTTTTTCAGACTTTAGGCGCCTCTCCTCCGTTTCAGAAATGTTAAATAAATGTGAGCTGGAACCACTGGAATGTAGGCGAAGAATTGCAAGGTTAGTCTTCTTTTATAAACTATACAACAATGAATCTGGTTTAAATAAAGAATTTTACATTTCTGCCACCTCCTCAGCGCTCAGCAAGGTCAGATCATTCAAAAACTGTAAGACCATATGCTCCTAAAAATAACACATTCAAGTACTCCTTTTTTGTAAGAACCATTGAAAACTGGAATTCACTGCCTTCCGACTGCGTGCACGCTCCGACTTCTTCTAGTTTTGACCTCTGTGTTAGGAACCTTATGTAACCCTCTCCTGCTAGGATGGTGAAAAACTGTCTGCAGTATTCTTTAAATAAAATAAAAAAAAACGTTTCTGTCGAAAATGCGGTAACGAAATTTACTAGAGTTGCACTGGCGCACAGATAGAAAAGTCGTATGGCTTGCTGTGGCACAGTAAAATCTTTCAGCCCGAGAGTCAGAGTCTATAATCAATGTATGGAGCCATCTGCAGGCCTAATTAGATATGCGTGAATAGAAAACTGGTTCGAAGCGAATTCGAAGCGAATAGTTATTTGGTAGAATGATGCCGAATCGAATAGTTCTAACGGTATACATAACACTTCAACAAAAATGATCATTCTTGTCATGACACCACTAACTTGCACAATGTTTTTTTTTCCAAGAATTGGAACAAGGCATATGCTATTGCCACTTTTTTTTTTTGTTCCGGATGTGAAGAAACTTTGAATTGCAGTGTATATTAAAAGAATACAACTTACAACTGGCACAATAGGTTACGTTACGTTTTGAAAATTACTATACTAAGCTTCCATAAGCCCGTATAACATGCTTATAAGAGTAATAAAATAGTTAATTGGGATTCACGTGTAATGTACAATTAACATTAAAGCCTGACTTCGACTCAGCATGGATTATTTTTATTAGGTGTTTCCACTGCATGCCATTCCAACACTGCAGTGAAAAAACCTTCACAAGGCTTAATGAGCGATTCTAAGATACACAAACATTCGTTTATTCCGAATTCCTTGAGGTTGCAGATAACCGAAATTGGTGCCCGAAGAGAATTGAAATACTGTGATATTCATTCGTATATTCCAAGCGATCGAATATCCTAACCTCTCACGCGTGTTGCGGGGCTTAATAGAGAGTTATAGTATACCAGGCTTACCGTGATACCGGGCGTACCGTGATACCAAAATCGAAGTGCGCATACGCAGATACGTACGTTACGCGTACCGCTTACCGCACGCATGGTATTTTTCAGATTTAAGGTAGAGTAGGTGCACGTAGTGTACGTAAACATGGCGGCGCTCTCGGACGCCCGCTTCGAAGTGATTTCGGCGTAGTTGTTCAAAGATTCACCTTATTCGCAGCAAACGACTGTTCAAAGTGGCTTCGCTTGCCTTCAGTTAGCTTCGATGACTCAGTATTACGGATAAGTTGACGTAGTTTTTGAGATAGCTTCCCATTTCGAACGTGCCTAGGCCTAACTACAAGATCAATGTAAACAAAGGAAGGCCGTAAACAAATCGGCAACGTAGATATTTTCGTGTTTAGTACGTGGTTAATATTTTTTTTTGCTTTTATTATCACAAAAATAAACTTCTAACAATGCTTCGCACGGTGGCATAGGCAAACATTCTCGTTTTCTTTTCATTTTCACTGTTTGACTTATTAGCCATCTAATGGGTGGCGCCACCATCCCACTTGGGGGCACGTCAACCACGTAAGCGCTATTTCGCTAAACTATAAGACGCTGCCTACAACGAAAGTTTGCTGCACGGTAGCGCCATTTCCTTGACCTATGCTATCACGCTAACGTTAAGCTATAACTGTCTAATGTATCATACCAGGCGACAGATGACACGGCCATGGGGTTCAGTAAGCTTCAACTCTCCGTAGTTGGCGCTTATTAAAATTGTAATGAACCCTTACACTTGCCTATATTTGAGCTATAAATGTGTCCACAGGAAGGCGAAGGGCGGGGGGTGATTTTTTATGAATAAAAAGCGTAGTACTATGTACATGCATAAGGACTTGCTCCTGGGCTAGTTGGTGTTCGATCAAATTAATGGTAATAGCGCAAAAACGACGCGACATGTCCATGCATGCTTATGACGATAACTGACACCGAGGTTGCAGTCCAAGAACAGTTTACTTCTCATTTGTACCCTGAAATAGCCGGATATCAAAAGAAGGCCATTGTGAGAAGCACGCCATCGCTTAATTTTCAATTGTGTATTCATTGTCAAGCTTTTCTTTCGGATTCCATCAATATAGGGGAGAGAACTGCAGTGAAACTACAGGCCCACAACTTCTCCCTAATGGAGCACCTTGCGAACGCCTGTAGAATAATAGACTGTTAGACTCGGCCCATTTGCCGAAGCGGAAGAGACCATGCTGTCCTTGCAAATCCGCCGACATGATCAGAAAGACTCTCGCAGTGCGATCACGCCTTCGCATTCGAGTGGAAAGTATGTGTAGAGTATCGCGACGTGCAGATGACCATAGTTGCTTTAATTTATTCTCTTTTTTTATTTCGACTTCTTTTTCGAATGCGCCCTAATCTCGAGATGACCACACTCATTCGTCCTCACATTCGCCCTTAGGGTAACGGTGAAAGAGAACAAAAAAGACCTGCAGGAGCTTTCCACATTCTCGATTCAGTTCACCCTATACTATACGGTGCAGGCGAAACAGCTGAGTATAAAGCGTAAGTTAAAAACGAAATTAAATACACATATAACCGAGAAGTACCCTACGGAAATTTCTTTTTACGTGAATATAAAGAGTTTGGAAGAGTTTCTTACGTGAATATAAGGGGTTTAAACGAAGATTCCAAAGAATTTTCTCAACTATCGTTAATCCTAACCTGCAACATTAAAGTCTCCATATCGTTGCGGCCGTCGACTCCGAGTAGGACGACCAGCACAGCGGTCGCGTAGAGCGCCGACGCCAGTGAGTAGACCCACTCTACTCCCCAGTCGTACACGTCCACCAGAAGACCTGTCACAGCCCAGACTAGCATGGAGGCGTACACCTGCACGCGCGAGAGCAGTGTGCAATAAATAGTTGATATCGTTACCATCTTAAACTCCGCGCAAGTTTGTACGACGTTACAATCTCATGCCGCAGTATAGCGCAGTGAATGCTGCGTATCGAATTGCCGAGTTCTCCGGGCTTGACGGTCGCAGTATGATTAGGGCGAAGTGGGTAAAAGCTCACGTAGTTAGGCTTAGGTTTAAACAAACAAAAGCATTTCTAGAAATTAACGTGGAGTGCCCCATCGTAGAGTGCGCAGCCCTCAGAACACAGCAAAAAAATTAAAAAAGTAAAAAAAAATAAAATAAAACTTGCTTGTTTCACTGCTGCACAGAATAGAATTGCCCCAATACATTAGATTGGTAGAATGAGCGCACTTATAGGAGGTAGTGGGGGTGAAAACATTCATCAAATAAACGAAAAAACAAAGGAGGTATACAGCGACCGCCTCAGAAGAGAACGGCACTCACAACTAGTAGGTGGGGATCCCTATATAGTAAGGGACTCCAACGGCGTCCGCTGCTAACCAGTCGACTTCAACCTACATACTCCGGCTGCCAAGAATACTTGCAGGGCTTTGGTCCTGAAAGTGCAGAGTTTCGCAACACCTGAAAATGCAGCAGACGTCTGTTCCACTGAGACTAATTATATCATAGCTGGTTAAAAGAAAAAAAAACGTAGAGCAGTGCCACTATCTGTGAAAATTGTGGCTCGTGCCCTTCTCTCCCCGCGGTCTTTTTACTCCGATCGAGTGTGGATCTTGCATTCCACGTGATCAATAACATCTATAGCGTCACATGTAGCTTCAACTCTACATCAGCGAATTGTTCACATACTGTCACAGATAAAGTTGCAGTGGTCATGGGCATAGATTTTCTCAATATACGCTAAAGGTAACTCTGGCGCTAGTGTCTATGGGAGCTGCAACGCACGGCGCTTCACCGACCATGGGAATGATGGGTAGTACACATACTTGTCTAATCTTCGTACATCTGGCCTGCTTTTGGCTCCGTGTGTGTTCGTGTGGCTTGGAGCTGTTTTCCCACGAAAAAAAAAAATCAGCAAATGTTCAGCGGTTGCACTTCACCACCTTATTCTTTTAGACTTACCTTTCCAAATCGGGTCACGAAGTTCAAAGGGTTGGTTCTTTCTTTCGCAACAAAACTGAAACACAACAATAAACCAAACCGCAAGCACGATTCGCCGCCCGTAAGTACGAAGACTATAGGCAAATGTGTGTACTACCCATCATTCCCGTGTTCGCTGAACGATCGCAGCGACAGAGTCGCCTCTAGTTAATTTTAAAAAACTCTATGGTCATGGGTTTCCCATTTTATCTCAGTGACTGCATCTCTGGCCGACAACTAAAGAAAAGCAAAGCAGTGAGGCGGCGTTCCTGTAAAATTGTCGCAAAATCAAAGTTAGCAAGGGACATCGCGCAAACGAACGCTTTTTGTTGCGTCGAGTTTAAGCAGCATCCACTCCTGTTTGAGCAACTATAGTCAGCACGTTCGTAAGGCAACGACCTATTCGCAAGTTTCGTAGAGTGTCACGCCACCCCGCGGCCACCAGCAGAATTTTTTCAAAGAGTATCGGTCAGTGGGTCGGCGGCACTCCTGGATACATTTGCTTTGTGTTGTTCGAGTCGTCATCACGGTCACGAAATGCCTACATTTAAAGGCTTCAAAAGCAATGGCATGTGCTGCGTGCCGCATGCAGTGTACAAACAGAGCATCGACGACAGTCAGCTTCAATTGCTTCCCAAAAGATGAAGCGGGTAAAAAATAATGGATAGTGAAGTTGAGACTTGGCAAGTCGGTCACATCACTGATGAAAGTGTGCAGCGCGCACTTTATCAGCACCGACTACTTCTGCAGCAACGTAGCTAAGAAAACGAGAATATCTGATTTTTGCTTGTGTCAAACCCCAGTTTATGGTCGCCCCTACATCTCGCCTCGTGAGGAACGCATATGTTTACATCTTGGGCTGCTCATAGTATGCCATCACTAGGTCGAGCTGCACAGTTGTAGACAGCGCAGCGGGGATAAGCAGCTTAGGCCATGCCATATGCTAGAAAGAGGTAACTGTTTGCGGAAGACACACTCAGCGTCTTGTGAAAGACGCCGAGTGCTAAGACGTAACTGTTTGTGAAACCGAGAGACAGACGTATAGCTGTTTGTGAAAGACGCACTTTGACACACTCTGTGGCTGCCATATAGAATAGGGAGCCTACATGAACGGCCGTTTTTAGGGTGGAGACATCTTAATAAGTGCCTTCAAGAAACTCAGCCAAAACCAGCGGGCAACGGGGCACGCTGTTGCCAGCTTCCACCAAATTCAGCATAGTTTTCTGTGCGCCGCCATTTTGCAGCCACTCATCTGGCATCTGACTGCAGATGCATTTGCGACAAACAGCTAGAATTTAATTCAGCTGGACTATTCAGCATTATTGTAAGGAGGCGACCGAGCATGTATACCTATATACGTACGGCGTCGGTGCCCAGCCCTTGTAACAACACACAACACCTGGGCTTTTGACAGCGGCGGTTCTCAGGGTCGTGTAAGCGACCCAGTTCTCAAAGTGAGCGCACGAAGAAATTCGCAGCCCATACACAAACACTTGCGACATAATACTGAGGTTACGCTGACACGAACGCAAGCGTGGCAACAGCTCAGACTAGCGAGCGCGTCTCCGTACGAACGCGTCCCGTTTGTGGGCTTCCTACTCGCAATGCGTGGACGCAGCAACGACAACTTCGGTTATCTACTCATTCGCGAACACCGCGAAACACATATACGTGTGCCGCAGGAAAAAACAGTGAACGAAATACGCAGTACTCACAGAGCAAATACGAGACGCACTAGTGGGCTCCCAGCCGTCTCGCTTCACTTGAGCCAGCCATAGTTGTCGTCAGCCAGGGCTCGCTGGGAAGCGGAACATTCGCACCCCATTTCTGTTGTGGTTAGTGCAGAGCGGTACGCAGCATCCAGGCATTTTAAGGCTTCACCGGCAGCGTTTAACACGCTACCGCAACGTTCGACGCCATTGAGAACTAAACGCAACCGGGCGTAGACGCAGTGCAGGCACCAAGATGTGGCGACAGCGCGGCGTTGCTGTCTGGCAACATTGTGTTTTGGCGGGTGGTGGTGCGTTGGCGGCATGTAGTGGGTCAAAGGCTGACATCACCCTAAAAACGGCCGTTCATGTAGGCTCCCTAATATAGAATCATCCACTGCGCCCCCTATAGGCGACGAAACTTGCGAACAGTTTCATCCTGTATTGCTCGATACGCGCGTGCACGTTCCAACCGTGCAATCTAACCCAAAAATAAAGTTTTTCTTATTCGTTCCTTCAGCATTTTATCCGTAAGGAAGAAACTAAATTGATTTCCAACCCTACCAAAGCGGTGCGTTAAAGTTTCACTTCCTTAGAAAAGATCGGTACTGATTGATATGTGGGGTTTAACGTCCCAAAACCACCATATTATGAGGGACGCCGTAGTGGAGGGATCCGGAAATTACAACCATCTGGGGTTCTAAACGTGCACCCAAATCTGAGCACACGGGCATACAACATTTCCGCCTCCATCGGAGGTGCAGCCTCTGCAGCCGGGATTCGAACCTGCTACCTGCGGGTCAGCAGCCGAGTACCTTAGCCACTAGACCACCGCGGCGGGGCGAAAGATCGGTATAATCGCACGACATTAAAGGAGCTCTCTTGCGACGAAGAACTTGAAGTTTGTTTCTTCACCGTTTTGTCTTTATAACCGATACACACGCGTCATACAGACTAGTCCGGCGTGACTGACATTCAATAGGACGTATTTGTATAGTTCATGAGAAAGCGCAAGCACGTCAGACCATCCGGACAAGTCACCCAGGGCCCCTGACGCCGGTCCCTACTCTGAATGCTGAGCAGGTTCCGCGGTGCGTCAGGCTGAGTAGAATTTTCAGCAGAAATTTGATTAGTCCATAGCAGGTGTCCCAAACACGTGTCCCGAGGACTTCTCGATAGCGACCCGGAAAGCACATAGCTGTCTTCGTCCTATATATATTTTTTCATTCCTTCATGACTTACCAACGAAACCACTTCGCAACTCTTGTCGCAATGGACGGCTGTCCACACAAGAAACTTGGCGGGAAAGGCCTACCAAGACAATTCTCTTCAAACGTCTTTTGGTTCAAGGGGTTGTCTTGCAGTGGCCCAAGGCCGCTTCCTCCAAAGTAACAGACTCGCAGTTAGTATGAGGCAACAATTACGGGCGTGTTGTGTGTACCTCTCTTGCAGCGTCTTTCTCTCTACGGGGGAGAAAGACGCCGCAAGAAGAAAGAACGTTCTCTCTGCTTGTCGAAAGAAGGTGTCCAAAAATAATTTCTTGGCGGAGTGATCCACCATATTTTATAAAGAAGCGCCGTGAACAAAGATAGAAAATTCATCAACGCGCATGCGCGACAACAGATTTGTCCGGAACAGATGAGCCTCAGTGGTGCGCTGGCTGATATGCGGTGAGAGGTGCGCAAACGCAGCAGTTGACACCCATCAGGCCCGTAGCCAAGGATTTTTTTTTTTTCGGGGGAGGCATTACGGAGGTCCCATGGAAAGTGTTTAGCCCCCCCCCCCCCCCCGCCTGGCTATAGTCTTGCGTTCATGTATTGTGCCTTGTCGGTGAAAGAGTAAGGACACCAGGTGGTGGAAATTTCCGGAACCCTTTAATGTTGATGGCTACATTCCACCAAATTGAGTAATTTACGACCCAATTTCATGTTGCTTCTATGGCTACTTTCTGGCCTCATTTAAACTTTCGTTCTGGCGCATTAAGTAGTCATTTATCTTTTAGTATATGCATAAAAAAAATATAATGTTTCGAAGCTTTCCTGTCGTGTCAGACGTTGCGTGTGCATCTTCCCTTCTCAACAAACCAGCAGGTTGATGAGGGTTGATGAGCAGCAAAGCGTTCCAAAGCAACGTGTGGCTTACCTCCGAATACAGAGTGATGAAGTTGTGTGTATACGATAGCAAAGGCGTGGCTAGCAAGCTGCTCCTGAAGCCCGCCATCTATGGTAATGCTAGCGAAAGTTTCTAATTGTGATGCGCGGGGAATGTATTCGTGTGAGCTTGACACTAACGCGCGCTGCGTAGGCCTAACCATTTGATAAAATTACGCTGTGCGTAAGAAATGCGCTCCGTGGCGACATGTCCAACATGTCAGTTTGCATTGCAATGGCATAGCGAAATCGGCATGTGTGCGTGAATCGTCGCACTCCCAAAAGTGACAGAGCATATACACTTTCGCACATGAACGAAAAGAAAGGAAAAAGGGTGCTTACCTGCAAGTGCCTAATTACGAGCACGTGATCCTTAATGTCGAGCAACGAGGCGACCACGGACGGGCCGAGACCCATGACCAAGCAGCTCTCCCAACACAGGCCGGCCCTCTTGATCTCGCAAGCCAACGCAGTCGCGAGAAGGCACAGTGTCGCAGTGGCCCTGCGTTGTCATTGCAAGGGCAGTGGCGCACAAGTCGCGTAGCATATACCAGTAAGCCGGTAATTGTGACATGTTTTCTATGCCACATGCATGCACCTGCTACGCAAGTGTGATCGCACTATCACAGCAGCTGTGGCTGTCGAGCTTCAGTGAAAGCCAGCAGTATGGGATATATAATTTAGCGCCTAACATTATTTTTATCAAGTTTCCACATCTTTTAAAAACCGGTAAATTATATTCGCGAACGAATTTTTTTACTTGAAGCTTGACGGGACCTCGGTGAAACCGTAGAATGAGTCCCAATGCGTAAACATGACGGGAAATGTGGGTGATTATTTTAATGGAGTAATCGTTTTCAGAAATAAACTGATGTTTACTGCGCGCTCTGTAGAAGTCGTCGTCTGCTCTGTGATCGATGATACTCACTGCAAGTCCTCGTAGAACTTCTTAACACCCATTTTCCCCAAGTGGTCTTCCTTTGTTCTTCGTTTCTATCTTATGTGTCTAGGTGTATCTGTAGATGCGTTTCATCAGATGATCAGACGTCCGGGAAGACTAAGTTGTATTAAATAAAAGACAACGAAATTTAATCTTGCAGAAAAACTTTGACTCAAAGTAGAGCACACGCATCAGCGAACGGGCTTTTTTTTTCTTTTCGCCAAGGCTGTCTCTTGTCGAAAAATCATCTATCAATATGAAGCACGTCTCTTTCGTGCACAGTTGATGGGTTCATTTCCCTAGACAGCTCTGGCGTTTTTTTTTTGTTTTGTTAACTAAACAAATGGACCAAAAGAAATACAAGAAAGTTTCGGCAAGCGCTGCGAAAACCTCCCTCTTTCCCTGAACTAGCTGCCGCTAAACTATTTTATCAGTTGTATCTGCCGCGGCCCATACTTTGGACGCAGGCCGGGTGCCTTCCGGGATCCCAGCCATGCCACCAGGTAGGGGCCCAGGAGCACGGCCAACTGCTGGATGCCCAGGATGACGTGGACATCGTGCGTCGTCAGACCGCATTCGTCGTAGAAGCGGTACTCGTATGGCCACTGGCACATGGATCCCGCGTACGTCAGCAAATAGGCGGCTGTGGCCGCGCTCAGCCGGAACGACCTTTTAGAGCGTGAGAAAAGAAAAAAACAAACAAACTCCCAAGCATTTCCGCGAGGGTGAACATGGTTAAGTGCGAATACACGGGGTGATGCTATGAGGGGTATTTATTAATTCGCACTATTATATTTATTAATCCCACTATGGTGCCTTTATGGTGTAATGGTTCCTGGGAATCGCAGTTTGATCACACGGGGGAGTTTACGTTAACTCACTGGCGAATGCCAACAGATTTTAACTTTACTCCCCCTCATGACCCGCTCTCGACGGGAGACTGAGAGAGAAGGCGGGCGCGCGAGAGAGAGGGGTGCGCGCGCAGCTGCAGCGAGCGAGGAGAGCGGAGGAGCGAGCGAAGGGGGAGGGGGTATAAGGCGCGTTACTGACACCGATATCAGCGTCGCGTCCGTGGCTTATTCGGTAGAGCGTCGCGCTGCGGCCCTCCAAGTCCTCTTTCTTTTAAAGATAGAGAGAAGACTGCGGACGCCGCCGACGGCGGTGGATGGTTTGGGGTCGCTTATAAAGTGTATTCACACTTAAAACTGATGTGGCTTGCGGGACAGCGACGCGAAACCAATACACCCGTTCTACCACCAATGACCGACGAATTTAACTAATGGATGATAAAAATGATGTTTTCTGAATAGTTTGTGTTGTTTGTGTTGCTTTTCAACCAGGTAGATCTAGAGACGAACTCGTCTTTCTCTGTTGAGCCAAAGCGAAAATAAACCTTCAAGACGGAAACGTCGCCAGATTATTCGTTCATGCACAAGACGAGCGCTACTCTTCTGTGGGCAACAGTGTGACACACATGTAAATGAGCAACATTGTTCGTACTGCCCACATTTGAAGATATCGTACATGAAATTGCCGCACCAAACACATGTCACGAGCACCGCCTACGCAGGTAGCGGGGTCGGTGGGGGGCGGGGGAGATGCCAGATTTTAGTGTAGTGTCTTGCCTCTCCCATTGAGTCAATTAAATTTGCAATGGATGCACAAATGAACATGAAGCGCATCATGCGCTTCTGGCAAATTTTCCAAGGGTGGAGGTCGAAAGTAAACACAATATAAGAAAAGATCGAGTTAAATGGTGTCTCTCGCACCACAACAATAATTATCTGTCTAGCATTCCTTTCCTTGCATTGCCGTCATACAACCAGGACTTGCAGGTCATGAACGACATGCGTGTTATAAGCGTGGCATAGCATTCTTGATAGGGAAGTAGTTGGCGCCAAGATTTCAAGAAAGGAAGCGTGAGCAAGCCGGATGACTATTATGGTTGTGGGACAAAGATGCACCCTTTTTACTCGATAAGTTTTTGAAAGAGTGCCGTTCTTCGAATGCAACATTAGGGATTCTAGCCATATCATCAAAAAGCAGCATAGCCAGAAGAACCCAGCTATTTAGGCAATGGCGGGAAAGATACGACCGAGTAAAGATATCAAGCTGGCTGCCCCCTTTGCCCCTCTTTTGAGAAGAATGCAAAATATTCGTCTTTTCAAATATGCACTATTCAACATGGGTATTGAAACGAACAAAATACATTCAATAAATTTATTTATTTTTTTAATATTTGTACGCCGCTACAGATAAGTGCTTGCGACACTTAATTGAAACAAAAGATCAGTTAGAAGGGCTAGTTGTTCTTTGGAAATTAGCTTCGTGATTATAGTATAACAAAAAGAAACAAAAATCAAGGTCATAATTTTTTTTATTTCCCACCGTAACCTCGACACGTTAACCTGTATGGGACGTCGCAAATTTCAGTATTTCATAGTATTCTGGTCAGATGGGTTCATGAAACTTTCTGAAGCTTGCCATATTAGAGACTTTGGATCCATTTAAAAATAACGTGCACTATTTTCCCCTATGAACGATCGCGTGTGCCCTAAGCATGCCCCCTCTGGTTTCGGTACGTAAAGCCCAAACGATTGTTATTATGAACATACGCCCTTAATATTTATGAAGGTGTAAGTGATTTTAAATTAACAGAAGAAAAAAGCGAGCCCCGTAACTGTCTCTCAGGGGGAGGACACCTCAACAGTAGCTCACGAGGGATGGGGGTAGAGAAGGGATTAAAAAGATAGGATTAAAAGGTAAAGAGATAGAGAGAGAGGGGAAGGAGAGGGCGAGGCGGAGGGACAGCGAACGACGGAAGTGAGGAGAAGACAGGAAAGATGGACACGGTTGCAGGAGCCCGAGGACGGGGCACCACTGGTGAGAGCTCTTGTCGGCGTCCGGAGATGGCGCAGGGCTAATCCCGTCGGCCAGAGCTATACGCTGTCGTCGTCGTCGGGGACCGGCCTCAGGAGGTGGCTTGGGGCCAGCCCAGTAGGCCAGAGCTGCACTGTCGTCGGAGATCGCGAGGGCACAACCGGTCGGCACGAAATCCCGCACCGTGAGCTCATGCGCTAACATCTGAGTCGTTTCAGCAGCACCAAGCTAAGCGTCCTATCGCGGTAAGAGGAATTTACTGGGTACTAAAAAAAAAAGATCGGTTTTATATTCATTGTCCCTTCGAGCCGCGGAATGGTGAAAATGACGTACCTCGTTGCCTTCCTCGCCCCTAGCCAAGAAAACGCCACTGTTGCGCGGCGAAATGCGAGACGCAAGAAACGCCCTCGGCTCAGCAGTCGCCGGAGTGCTTCCCTCGCCATGTCCACTCCCTGCGCGAGTAGCTTGCCTCAAACGTCGAGACGACTTCGGCGACGTCGATTGTTCGTGTTTGCAGTAAAGTCTTTGAGGTTAAGTAATCGCACGAAAACCGGAGCTCTTTCGTTTCTTCTTCTTGATGATGATGACAATGATCTCGTCTGGATGGCATTCACCCACAAAGGGAGACCAGCCGAAAATTGGGTGGAAGGATACTAAGGTCTGTGAAACTTTAACCAAGCTAGTAAACTAATTTAAAAATATAACTTCGAATAAATGATTTGCACAAGAGCGGTAATATTGGCGAGTTGGTTTTTGCGTGTTTCTTCTTTTTTCTCCAGATGGGCTTCCGTTCGTTTTTTTTTTTTTTGCGCAGTTACATAATAGATAAAGAGTAAATGAAAATGCTTATTCACTGTGGCAAGTGGTCTGACTATCAAAGCTTCCTGGTAGAAATAACAACGAATTTCGAACCAGGAATTTGGATAGACAAATATAGACTTACACGGTAATCTTTTTGCTGCTTTGATGCACTCGAACACAGCAGACATCTCTGTGGAAGTAATTTATTGACGTGCCGCGAACTCACAAAATTACTGGGACATTTACTACAAATTCAAACTTTTAAAATGCAGCTTTAAGATTTTTTTTCTCTGATGATAATGGCGACACGAGACTTCCCCTGCCCACACCCTTTATTATTTTTAGGCGGACATGTTTTATGCCCACTATGAAGAATAAGCAAAGAGGTGGGTGAAATTGGGTGGTACCAATTAGTTTTAATCTGAAACAAATTTTGTTTGGGGAAATTGACGTCAGTAGAAAAAAACACGAAAAGAAAAAAAAATAAGATTGACGAACTGCCACAAACTAGTGCTCAAGAAAGTGTGCGCTTCCGATTTCCAACGGCTACTTGAAAACCAGGCGCCGGACAGAAGCGACAAAATTCGGCGCTACGAAGAAACAAACATCAAAAGAACTGCCGCCACGCCCACCCACCTTTTCGGATCTATCACCGAGCGAACTTCAGAAATATCGAGAAGGACGGAGTGAACCGCTCTCTATAGTTGCGGCACGAGCCGCGGAGATTTCGAGATAGGTCCCGTCCCTTCCCCAGCCTTGGCTGTGTGGTGTGCGGATGAAAAGCCTGGGAACTTCAAGCATCCACGGCGAACGTATATAAGCAGCCATCGAACGTGATGATATCAGTGTGTTTTCCGCCAGCAGGAGAATGCTTGCATTACCGTGACAAAGCAGGAGGTGAAGTGTGAGTTTTCCGCCAGTAGGCAAAGGCGTGACCTGCAGTAGAAGCGCATTAGTGGCCGATGTGTTGCTGGCGAAGAATTTTTGTCATTGAAGAGTGGTCATGTTGACAACGCGAGAGTTTAATTGAAGGGAAGCCTCGGATGCAGCGGGACGACAGCCGGCGCTGCACTTTGAGTGAGTGTTTTCTTGAAGAGAAGCATTCAAGCTTTGTTCGCAACACTTTCCACTGAATACGTTGACGAACATTTTATTCTATAAGTGTCTTGATTAGTTGCATAAGATTGCATTGTAGCACGTGTTGTTGTTTGTGTCCGTTGTTTTGCATGCATTGGAGTACCTTGTGAGCGGTGTCGATTGTACTTGATAATTGCCGAATGTACACGTTTGTGTGTTGTTATGTGCTGGTTCTGCCTTGCCTGAGAATGTATTTTTAGTTTTGTTATCAACTCTCGGCTCTGCCTCGTCCTTTGGACCACAACCGGCGTTCGCTGAAGCTCCAGAAGGACAACTTTTCTTGGCATTGGAGCGAAGGCTACAGAGCCAAATCACCGGCAACCTACCGCCAAAGAATGTAGTTCCACAACAGCGGCCGTATTTTCACCGTAAAATACAGAAGTTTCCCTTTATTTTTTTATGTGGAGCTATTTGAGACAGGACCCAGCTTCCACCATTAAGTCGCATTTACTTCAAGTCAGACAGACGGCGGCAGCCAGTGGAGCCCTGGACTTGGGGCTCCACCCATCAAGCTCATGACCCCTGTCCCAAAACCTTGCAAATAAAGTTTTTCCTTCCTTCCTTCCTTCCTTCCTTCCTTCCTTCCTTCCTTCCTTCCTTCCTTCCTTCCTTCCTTCCTTCCTTCCTTCCTTCCTTCCTTCCTTCAATTTACTCGTTGTGACTACGCGTTTTTGAACGCGCGATAAAGTCCCGCATTTTTACGTGCGCCTAAAACGCTAAGCTGCGTCTGCGTCTACATGAAACGCCGATGGTGCGCTCCTGTCTCTTTCCACAGCGTTACAAGACGCGCGCCGAAGCGGACTTCTTCGCGTAGGGCAACATGTGCAAAAGCTCCGCCTCCGTAGCTTACCCTTCAGTGCCAAGAAAAGTTGTCGCCGAGTGTGCATTGCCCGCACTTCCGTAGTGCATTTCGGAAGGCCGATACGCTAGCCCTTGGAATTAGCCCCGCAATCGCTTCCCTAATAACAGGACTATAGCGACAAAACAAATATTTTGATGGAAGGCTATATTGTAAGTTCTTCAACGAAGCTTAGAGCTCTTCATAAAGGGTGGAAGGAGGTGAAAACTTACTGCAGCTGTGAGAGGTGGCTGCCAAGTCACCTGCGTACCTTCTTAGATTATTAGTTCAAAATAAGTTAGTGCTAGGTTGAAGTAAGTTCTAGGCCACAGCAGACTATAAATTTGAGGAACGTTGACACGGCGTACAAGGGAACAACCAGAAACCTTCATACGTATATCAAATTTTCACATATCAAATCTTCTCGCGTACGTTTGATGATTATTGATGTGTGGGGTTTAACGTCCCAAAACCACCATATGATTATGAGAGACGCCGTAGTGGAGGGCTCCAGAAATTTCGACCACCTGGGGTTTTTTAACGTGCAGCCAATCTAAGCACACGGGCCTACAGCATTTTCGCCTCCATCGAAAATGCAGCCGCCGCAGCAGGGATGGATCTCGCGACCTGCGGGTCAGCAGCCGAGTACGCGTATGTTTACCAAATGTCGAATAAAGGTGTGTGGAGCGCTAGCAGAAGCTATACGTATACGGGGGCACCATTCACACCGTCATCCCCAACTGCTGTAAAGAGTAGTGCTTTTCACTGAAGCCTATATAGTAAAGAAAAAAACACCATAAGAGACGGTGAACACACTTTATAGCACATGCCTCATGCGAACAAATTATCGAGACATACTGGTCGCATAGACATGGGCGATGAGGGCGCGCACGAAAATACTTTGGAATTGAATGATAAGCTCCTCAAAGCAACGTCAATGGCTCGCACAGAATCAGCTCTGGGATAAAGTGCGCAGCGATTGTACACCTGTGGTATAAGGCGTCGCTACCGACTACAGCGCTGTGCGGTGGCACGCGCTCGGTGGCCGCCACGGGGGAGAAGGAAGAAGATGAAATAAACAAGATGTCTCCGTTTATGCTGTGCTATTCATGATGCACGATGTAACATATTTTGGCGACGAGGATTCACCAGCCCATGTGCTACCGGCCTGAACCTCATCTGTGCCCTCGTTTATTGCCTACCATCTTCTACGATGAGTATTTCGGGGCTACAGCCGCCACCTCCGTTCCTGTCGTCACCTGGACACCCGGACATTCCATGGGAGCAATGGATCCAGGCTTTCAAGAATTACATGGTTGCTTCGGGCGCCTTCGACCTACCTGCCATTCGTCGGAAGGCGATCCTGCTCAACTGCTTGGGCTTGGAAGGACAACGTATCTTCCAGACTCTGACGACTACTGACGACCCGTGCCTCGTGCCTGCGAGCGCTGCGGCAGGTACACTAACGTCCCCTAGTACTGATGTGTTCGACCGCGCCATCGCGACGCTGGAAGGTCACTTCAAAACCACGTTGAACGTCACTGCAGCGCGTCACCGTTTCCGTCAACGTACGCAGGCCCCAGGTGAGACTGCGGCTGATTACGTCACCGCGCTGAGAAGTCTTGTAGGAGCATGCAATTTCGGTGATCTAACGGAAGACATGATACGCGACCAGCTCATAGAGAAAACCACAAGTGGATACTTACGTGAACGCCTTCTGCTGGAAGAGTCTCTCACGCTTTCTAAGGCTCTTACCATTGCCAAACAGCATGATCAAGCGACTAATGAAGCAAGAGAACTTGCACAAAATGACTTGCAAGTTCATCGTGTAAAAGATACTTCAAATCACAGAGAACGGCATTGTAGCACATGTACTTGCTATAACATGCACGGTCAAAGTCGCATATCTCCGAAAGAGCAAGTATGTTATCGTTGTGGTTCTACGGCACACCTTGCAAATAGCTCTCTGTGCAAGGCCAAAGCACATAGGTGTCGACAATGTGAGAAAATTGGCCATCTTGAAAAGGTGTGCAAGTCATTGCGGAAGTTTGAGAAGAATGTTCAGCATGTAGCGGAAGGTAACGATACAGCTGATCCAGACGACCATTTAAGTGTTTGTCAGATCTGGAGCCGTAAGAAGGGAATTTACGCAGCGTTGGAAATAGAAGGAATTTCTGTACCATTTTTGATCGATACAGGATCATCGGTTTCGATCCTGGCCGAAGAACTTTACCAACGCTATTTTTCTAAAGCGTATCCACTGAAGTCTACATCCGTCCAGCTTCTCGATTATTCAAAGGCAGCAATTCCTATACAAGGATGCTTCATTGCTACTGCCTCATTTCACGGCCGATGCACTTCTGTTCTACTATACGTTGTGCCTGGGGGAACGACCATTCTGGGATTAGACGGCATCGCTGCTCTGGATATGAAGATCCAAGGGTCACCGCTCAGGTGTCTTCTAATGACGCAAGAAACTCCGGTGCTACCTCCAGAATTACGTTCTGAGTTTGAGCACCTATTTGCAAAAGAGCTGGGAACTGTGAGAGGTTTCACTCACAAGGTCAGAGTTCGCGCGTCTGTACAACCGGTGGCCAGCAAACTGAGACGACTGCCACTTGTCATTCGCGAGCAAGTCTCGGCAGAAGTTCAGAAATTAGAAGCTCAGGGCATCATTGAGCGTGTCGACTCTTCTGAGTGGGTCTCCCCTATTGTCGTAGCCAGAAAAAAAGACGGCTCGATTCGCATGTGTGTTGACTTACGGGAGCCAAACAAAGCTGTGGTAGTAGACAGTTTTCCTTTGCCACAAACTGAGGAGCTCCTGAACAGCCTGGCTGGGGCACAGCGTTTCTCGAAGCTAGACTTAGCTTCTGCATATCACCAGTTACCGCTCAGTTTAGAGAGCCGTGACCTTACCACGTTCATCACTCACGATGGACTATTTCGCTTCAAGAGGGTTTGCTTCGGACTGGCGTCGGCGCCATCAGCGTTCCAGAAAATGATGCACATGATCTTGAAAGGGTGCAAATGTGTCCTATTTTACATTGATGACATCATCGTGTATGGGCGATCCCGAGAGGACCATTTGGGAAACTTGCGCGCTGTATTGCAACGTCTTTCTGATGCTGGCCTCCGGCTCAACAACAAGTGTGTCTTTGACGTGGCAGAGTTGACTTTTCTAGGTCACGTTGTGAGCGCCAAAGGATTATTTCCGTTGATGTCATCCATTGAGGCGATAACAAAGGCACCATCACCTACAAATATTAACGAACTCCGCTCGCTACTGGGGCTTGCAGGCTTCTATTCCAAGTTCATTCCTCATTTTTCGGATGTTGTCGAGCCAATGCGCGCCTTGCTACGAGGACAAGCCTCTTTCGTTTGGAGTGCGGCAGCACAGAGCAGTTTGGAGCGCCTGAAATCTCTGCTCACATCTTGCGAAGTGCTTCATCTTTTCGATCCTCACTTGCCTGTGTTCGTTACAACTGATGCTTCAGGATATGGATTAGGTGCAGTACTTCAGCAAGACAACGGGACCTCACTGCAAACTGTCGCATTCGCCTCCCGCACACTTCAACCGCATGAGCGGAAATACTCAGTCGGCGAACGTGAGGCCCTTGCCTGTGTTTGGGCTTGCGAACACTGGCACGTTTATCTATGGGGACGACCTTTCATCTTACGAACGGATCACGCAGCGCTGGTTACGCTTCTTTCGACGAAAGGCACCGGTCACCGACCATTAAGGATTGCGCGCTGGTCCTCACGGTTGCTCTGCTACAACTATACCGTCGAATACAGGAAAGGTAGCGAAAACGTCGTGGCTGACGCTCTCTCCAGGCTACCCGTCCAGAGTTTAATCCGCGATGCACCAGAAGAGGAATTTATCTGTTTGTTGTCTCCCGTAGTTACCATGCCAGAACTTCAAGAAGCAAGTGCCAATGATCAGATTATCTGTGAAGTTAAGCACTTCACGACTACTTCTTGGCCTGACAAGAAATCACTGTCAAAAGAATTGCTACCTTACTTTTACGTGAAGGCTGAACTCTCTGTTGTAAGTGATATCCTATGCCGGGGTGACAGGATTGTCGTGCCTGCAACGTTGACACGCCGCCTTATGGATCTGGCCCACGAGTCACATCCAGGCATTAGTCGTACCAAAGCTCGCCTGAGAGAGTCCTATTGGTGGCCATGCATGGATAGTCACATTGAAGAACTGGTGCGCACATGCGTGATTTGCCAGTCTTGTGACAAGTCCGCACGTACCTTTCCAGCGCCACTGCAACCTGTTCCTCTTCCTGACGCGGCGTGGGAAAAAATTGCCATCGACATTGTGGGACCTTTCACGCAAGCTTCGGCCGACTGCCGTTTTGCGATTACTGTTATTGACTATTATAGCAAGTGGCCTGAAGTGGCGTTCGTGCGAGATGCGACCACGTCTACAGTGAAGAAGTTTTTACTTGAACTTTTTGCGCGAGAAGGCTACCCACGTAGTATTGTATCCGATCATGGACCACAGTTCTCTTCAGCAAGCTTTGACGAGTTTCTCACGGAGCGTGGAATAACGCACTACAACTCTTCCGTGTATTACCCACAAGCTAACGGCTTGGTGGAGAGATTCAATAGGGTGCTGAAGTCGTACATTCAACTAGCCCTGCTTGAACGTCGTGACGTACGAACAGCCATGCTTGATTACCTGCAAGTATATCGCTGTACGCCTCACGCGACTACTGGTGCGACACCCGCTGTTCTTCTTCATCGACGCCAACCTCGCACCAGACTTGACATATTGGGATTGCCCGACAGATGCTTCAGCACGGACCCGTCAAGGGCGATTGAACAGCTACGAGAGCATGTCAAAAAGAAGCAAATGATCTCGAAGAGCTACACCGATGAAAAACGTGGAGCCAAGGAACCCAGTTTCGTCGTTGGTGATTACGTGCGCGTTAAGACAACTGCAGCTCACGGTAAGCTGTCTTCACAATTTTCCGCGCCCAAGAAGATCATTGGAAAACGGGGACCGGCCTCGTACCTTTTGGACGATGGGCGTGTGTGGAACGCATCTAAGTTAATCGCAGTTCACTCCGGAGCGGTCAACAAAATGAAATCGGGCACCCCTGCTGTTATGAACTGGACACCTGCATTTAATCGGTCTTCTCATGCATTACAGCCTGAAACCGCTGCCCTTATGAACTGGTCCCCTGCATCTGATCGGTCATCTAGTGCGCCCCAATGGGACACATCAAGAGCGGATGGTCATGAAAGGGCAGACCCCGTATCATCTCCACCAGACGGCACGCAAGCTTTGACCAGTCCAGGATTTAATGCGCCTGCAAGGAAAAGCAAGCGTAAAAAGAAGACCCCAAAGAAATTGAAGGACTTCGTTAGGAAGTAGACAAAAACAGTTTTGTGTGTTTCTACCATTTATTTTTATTTTATTTTTTTTTTTGCAAGAGGGGATATGTGGTATAAGGCGTCGCTACCGACTACAGCGCTGTGCGGTGGCACGCGCTCGGTGGCCGCCACGGGGGAGAAGGAAGAAGATGAAATAAACAAGATGTCTCCGTTTATGCTGTGCTATTCATGATGCACGATGTAACAACACCCAGTAGAGAAAAAACGCCTGCGCCTTCGAAAAACGGGTTGACTTCGACGAGCAGCTCTCGTTCCATTCAGAAGAATTCCTCATGCTGAACACGGACATCAAACCCAGAACGGCGTGCAGCGCAGTTCGCCACGTTCTTTCGTCCGTGGCGTCCTTGAAGTGCGTCTCGTTGAGGCACGCGGCGACGGGTGGCAGACTCTGTGCACTCTCTCGAGATCCCCAGGCCAGCTCCAGGACGAAAGACCACAGCGCAACAGCCAATCCGACGCCGAGATCGGCAAGGTCGAAGACCACGTCTCGCGTGGAGCCGGGGTCGAGAAACAGGTACAGGTTCGCAGGAACGTAGACCACGCTATCACGCCTCACGACCTCCGGCATAAAGAGGTCCCCTGTTTCGGGAATGTTGCGCGCAAGCTTTCTCCGCCTGACCTCGAAAGAATGCGAGCGAAGAGCCAGCAAGTTGGCCGCGAAAGAATTTGACATATTTGGCAGAGGAACGTCCAAACCAGCGATGTCGCTGGGCAGCATCAGCGTGACGAGATTCAGTTGTTCGGCGATCAGTGTTTCATTGCTCCTGCCAAGGAGCGAGGACGAGTTCAGAGCCGCAGAATAGACCGTATCGCGGACTTCGGAAAATATATTGCGAATCCGTGTGTCGGCCGCGGCGCTCCGCACGGCCTCTAACTTGGCAATGTCGTCCAACTCGCATATTCCAAAAAATTCGCACGTAGTCCTGTACAGCCGCGAACTCGGTGCAGGCGTTTCGGGCCGAAGAGCTTCGACACCATTGACAGCCGAACAGGTGGTGACGTACGCCAGCGCCGCGGGCAGGTTTGCATAGTTCTCGATAAAACGAACTAACTCGTCGAGTCCTTGAGAATCATCCTTTCTTCGAGAATACGTGTTCCATTGCACGGGAAGGACTACGTCGTTCTGTACATCCTGTCGATCGCTTTCGCTTAGGCCACGGAACGGCACTTTGTCGATGCCCTCGAGGACATTCCGAGCTGCTCCTTGTTTTTCACTGAAAGCCTCGAGTGCTTTGTCCACACTTATTATATCATCGAGACCTACGCTCGCATTGAGATCATCATTAAATGCGCGAACAGCCGCAGCAATAGTCTGATTTCCAACGGCCAAGCACTGCGGGTTTCTTTCGAGCTTCAAGTGTGTCACAGACTTCTTGAAGAGCACAGCAGGCGCCAGGGCGTATCTATGGTTCATTCCGGTCAACAGGTCCTTGATTTGTGGCACTGTCATCGACGTGGACACATTCCCCGCCTTCAACAGGGCATGCACAAAGTCGGCGACGCGTTCTCTTTTGTCCCGGCGGAGCCATATCCAGAACTCATCACGTAACAACAACGACCTCTCAGTAGCACCGCCTGCAGCCCTTGTAGCAGAACTGGCTTCTTTTAAAAGCTCCCAGGCAAATGCTATTCTGAATGCCGGTGGCAGGTAGGAGGAATCGGGTACTTCAGCGTTCGAGCACACGTAGCCGTACAAGTCGGTGCATGGGTCGCCAGTCGTGTTGAGCAGGGAAATGGTGGGGACCATTTCGTCACCGCACTGGAGGGCCGGCGCCTTTTCCCCCTGGTAGGTCTCGTGCGGTTTCTTGGAGAACACCAGCAGCACAGCGGCGACGAACGCAGCTACCAGCGCGAAAGATATAGCTGTGAGCAGTGCACTATGGGAGCGGGACTGCGTGGTGTGAACGTCGGCGCCGACGACCGTGGGTCTGGGGGTGCGGTACGACGCGAGCTTGACGCTGTTCCTTCCCTCATCCATGGCTGCTTGGATGACTGGTTCGCTCGATGATGATCATGCATACCTTATTAATATTGCGCCTGCACCCACTCAAATGTAGAGTTAATCAGCGGAATCGTTCGCTAATGTTACAATATCTGCAGAGCCTTTCTTTTTTTTTTAGATGCGAAGCTTCGTAGCGTCGAGTACAATTCGGTGTGCGGCGTGACTACCCCTATACTGCGCATACGCGTCCCATCCCCCATACAGCTTTCTAAAATTAACTGGGCGGGGGGGGGGGGGGAACTTTGGCACGCCGATCGTTTAGTGACCATGGGAATGATGGGTAGTACATGGACTTGCCTAGTCTTCGTACTTGCGGGCCTCGAATCGCACTTTCGACTTTGTTTATATTGCTGTGTTTCGATTTCGTTTCGAATGAGAGAACAAATTGGTGTGCCTAAAAAAATGAAGGTGGTGAAGCGTAACTGATAAACTCATCAATAGCCTGAGCCTAACGTGTGGAATAACTCGGCCGGAGCGCGCTCTCTTCGTCCACTTCATCTTCGCTCCCCAAACGCATGCGCCCGAAGCTTGTTCTGCCGCTACACCGATTTGTCCGACGTGAGACGCTATAACTCGTGTGGGCAGAAGACTTGGTGCTGAAAGAAATAACGCAAGAGAGAGAAAACGATAGAAAGAAAACAAAGAAAACGGAGAAAGAGAAGGGGAACAAAGTGGGAAAAAAAACGATACGATGACAAAGAGTTATAGAAGGAGAAACAAGGAATGATATGGAGATAAAAATATTAGGCAGTAAAATAGACAAAAAATAACACAGAGAAAAGAAATATTAACAGAAACAATTAGGAAAACCGCCCAGCTCCACTGGGGGTTCCAGCTTTGCGCCACTATGCCGAAAGCTGCGCAGATATTTTCAGCAATGCCAATTTTGCCGTCATGGGTTAGTTGAACTACGTCTTTTTGAATTCTTGGTTCTTGTTACGTCAAATGTCCTGACGTCAGGGCTTGAAATCCGACCATTTGTGAATAACAGCGCGGACTTCAAAAAATTACGCATATTCTACAAAATCAGATCTAGTGTAGGCATATGTAGAGTGTACTAGAAGTGTAGCATGTACGTGCGCATGAGGAAGGCCGATGATAGGGAGCCTTCATGTGCGCGCCACCTCCGACGGAGCCGACGCTCACATGAAGGCTCCCTAGCTGAGGAAGGCATGGCGACCTAGAACCTCTGATTGTGAATTCAAAGAGCATTTTACTTACACCTTTCCTTAGGTAAGGCGTTGCTTGCTGTTGTGAGAAGCAAGCCATTTTGGTAGGTGGTAGTTCTCTCCGGTAGGCAAGTGGTAGGTGTTCCCCTATTTTCATTTGTTCCATCGACACGGGTGTCGCTGGAGCCCCCCCCCCCCCCTAGAATTTTCATCTGCCCTGTCTTCCCTTGCTCTATCAAAATCAAAAATATTCAAAATACAACGCATGAGTTCACCCCATTAATAACCTGGCGCACCCTAGCATCTCGTTAACCTCCCTGCCTTCCTTTTTTCTCGTTTCTCTCTCTCTCTCCCTCCTATGTGTTTATAGGATCCCACTGATGCCCACATTATAATCAACATCAAGCAATGGCCAGAGCAATTATGCTGTTGAGGAACACGTTCATTCACCACATTCAAATGCTAGTCTCGTGGGGCCACTTTATACTGCATCAACTTTTCTGAGAACGGATATACACCTTGAGCTGGAAAATAAGCACCTGTGAAAATGTGCTAGCTTTAATATATCAGGCCCAGTTTACATCATTATTGCAGAAACCTGTCATGGCGATGCCCCCCCCCCCCTTTTTTTTTGTCCCGAGGCATAATTTTTTATTCAAAAATACACAAGCAGGTTGGCTTCGTGTGTAAAGTCAAATAATGAGCGGTGTAAGAATATTACAGGCAGAACAGTTTCATTGAGTATTTTAGCAGATAAATTCACTGATCACACCTTTGATGCAGATGTATACTGGTATGTCCAGACAACTATTCACCATTTTCCATTTAGTATGCCCTGAATAGACATGCTTGAGCAAGCCACTTTTGCAGACCTTTACAAATACATGTTCTTAACAGGTAGGAATCAAATACGAAACAACCCTCAGTATTTGTTTTCTTTTCCTCGTTTATTAACAAGCATACAAATACACGGGAGGAGACTGTGTATACATCTACTGGTAGAAGTGTTTTTTCTATGGAGTTTACAAAGCTGAGCACACAGATTGCAGTGCAAAAGAAAGCATGTGAAGAGATAAAAACAAGAGATCGAAGAGTTGAGAAAAACTCTAAGAGCAAGGTGTCAGTGTTCATCAAGACAGCTAAATCAAACAAATAGCATGAAATGTATCGTCATACGAGCATCGCTTTGCACAGTATTTTTTTTCCTTCATGCACTGTGGAACCTTTGTAGTCCCTTAGAGGGGGGAGTATGGAAAATTTGGTGAAGGAACAGATAAGAAAGAGCTCCAAGGTTGTAAAAAAAAGCATATGTCGCACAGCAAACAGTATATCCTGTCCTCTTTGTACAAATGCACAATGTTTGAAGGGTGAGAGCAGCTAGCGTGTCTTCTCTAAGCTGTCCTTTTTTTCCTACCGCTCGCTGAAAGTTTAGACGTGTCGCTTTGTTTCTAAAGCAGTGTCAACACATGGCAGCTATGGGAAGGTGGTAAACTAAATGCGGTGTATGCAGCAGAGTGGTAGTAGAAGTCCACATAAAACAAATTGGGGGGCTTCACACATAAATATAAACATTGAAGGACCTCTTGTTGCTTGCTTACTTCTGCCATAAACTTTTTTCCATCTACTGACTAGTGCTTGGTAATCAAGTAAATCTTACAAGAAGAAAAAAAAGGCAATCCTGCCATATAAAAGAGTTTCGATAAAATGGCTCAAAGTGTTGTTGGTCTGCACGAGAGGTGTAAAAAGCTAGAGCTAATCACTGGAGGTGAACGAATCACCATTTTTTAGCAGGGCAGTCAAGGAGGACAACAGGACCCCAGTTCCATTCCTTCCTATGTCGGCACAAGAGCCTCAAGCATACCGTCTTCAGTATAGCACCACCAGTGGCAATTGTTGTTGGTAGTAATTTCAATCATTTTAGTCCTCACAGTAGATTGAGCCAAAAACGTGCCGGCACTTCCATGGCTGAAGAAACTTTTTTTTTTGGCCTTGGTCAAAAAAAAAGATGTGACTATGATGAACGACAGGTTGACCATGACGGAAAGCCTTCGTGCCACAAAGGGCACCCAGGTCGGAGAGGGGTATGGGTGAGTTATGTAGCACGTTTCAGTCAAGGCGCACACTATGCACGTGCTTGTGCAGATGTGAATGAAGAATTCTTACTCTACCAGCTTTCATCAGGATATCTCGCGATGTTAGACAAAAAAGAGAGTGAGTCGTACCGCCAGAAAATAATGCGCCCGCAGCACAAACATTTGCGAAGTAACTACACATCCAAGAAAGTCTGGTCTGTTGCTGCCTGAGAGGGGCACTTAGATGAGGACTTTCGTGACGCTGTCTTTATATTGACTCCACGCAAACTGCAGCATGGCTGCATCTACATTCTCGATGAACTACTGATGCCTGATTTTGAATCGCCATTTTCTTCTTGTATGCTAGACATTCATTTACAACGCTGCTTTACCAGGGGAACTTGCGCACCGAATTAAAACAGAGAGCTTTTTTTCTTCCTCTTTTTAAAAACACTTTCTCTATGTACGTACTGACTTGATCACACTTTATGTGTGGCTACTGGAGAGAGCAAGTTTGAGTGACAGATATGTAGTGAGTTCACAATGAATCAGCAGTACATTTCAGTCAGTGGCATGTACCAAACATAATACACTCCACATTTTGGCCCCTTTGTTACGAACCTGCTAATTAAAAGCCAAAGAAATCTCACGTGCTTCAGTTGCCTTCTCTCTTTACTTTCATTCACTATTATTATTCTAATTGAGTAAAAACAGTGTGCGCCATTATACACGAGGCACGTATCATAAGTAAACTTGTAGAAAAGGAAAAGAAAAAGAGATAAACTTTGATATCAAAGCCGGCTGTAATGTTCCTACACCTGTGTAAAAGGTACATGATTTTAAAAGTTGCATATATGGCTAACTGTTCTCTTAGCAATTACAACCATATAGCATGTGTTTGGTAAGTGCTGTATGTAAATGTTCAGCTGTCAATGCAGCTATCCGTCTCAAAACTTTGGCTTACTGATGCATGTAAAAAATTGAGCACTGTCCAAAACATTCCAGCTTCTCAAACAGCTCAACGCATATGCGTATAAAAAAAATGTCACCTAGCTGGCATGGCCACTTTGGCAAAGGCATGGTATCAAATGTTTTGCATACTAACACCTTAATCTGACTTACAGTCTTAGAAATGTAGCAATACGCAATTATTTTGAATATGCAAACAGCACTCTCGTAATACTGTCATATCTGGTCGCTACAACCTCCACATGGGAGTACGGTAGAAAATGCTTTCGTAAACTCATCCTTTTACATAAATCTTGCAACACTGACATCTATACTTAGTTCTCAAAGTGACAGTCACCTCAATGTTATCTTTGGTTCCTAGAGGAGATGAAGGGAAACTTCAACACGCAGTGCATTGTACAGGAACAGCTGTCAAAGCCTCCATAAGTTTCGAAGCTCAAGGCTCGACACCACTGCTGCCATTAAAAACATAGACATCGCAAATGATAAGCAGTCTGAAGCAAAATAACATAATGTCACGAGAGCTCTGGTACACAGAATAAAGCATCACTCGAATGGGATGTGACAAGGAATGAGGGGGATCAGCATGCAATTCTTCGGGGTTCTTGAGGGGGACAGCTCAACACCGCAAGGTTTTCACTTGCATACCCAAACCTCAACCACTTGTGAACCGAAGCCCAAGCTTCAACCCAAGCAAGTTGCCACTTGCAGCACTGCACGACTGGTTCTCAACATCAATGCACTCAGAGATGTATGTGTGTGTATGTGGGTGGTTCCGTGTGTATTTACTCGCCGGTTGGTGCGTTCATACAATGAATGTTACTGGGTACAGTTACGGGATCAATGTTTACAGAAGGCTGCGGAAAGTCGTGTAAAGTGGGGAGACAAGATGCAATGCAGCACCGTGATCTATTCAGAGGTTCTTCAAGAAGCTTTTTTTCCCCAGCAGAATGAAGGTCGAAGTTGCACCAGGGTCCACAACTGACAAACTCCGACAATTACACAGCATTAAAACTTATTTACACAGCTGCATATAGTAAAGAAAAAAAAACAGAAATAGAAATGCATGCCACACAAGCATGCCGCACCAAGAAAAAGAGCACGTCACATGCAAATATAGAGCTGTCACTGCTCGCTATACAGCAACAACCAACTTGAACCTTGTCACTGAAGTCAAAGCAATCATCAACTCCACATCTTGGAAAGGCCATGGTGCACAGCTGAGGTAAACAAGATAGCGGGGGGGAGTAGGCACAGAAACCTTCACACTACAAAACAAACCGACAACTCCAAATGTTTTCAGCAAATTTGTATTGTTGACTCATTAACAGCTGCAATTATATGCACACTCATCCCTTTACAGAAAAGTTGTAGGTTGTAAAAAGAAGGCATAAGTTTGCTACAAGATAGTAACTGTAGCAATGGCAACCTCAGAATGCAGGTGGAAGAAGGTGCCGATAGAAGTGGTTCACATAACTTTATATAGCAAAATAGTCGATCCAGCACATCACTCTACAGAGCGACGGGATTGTGAACAACACTTTTCCGACAGCATAGAGATGAGCATCAGGCAAATATACCTCACAAGTTCGATGGCTTGAGAAGCAAACATTTCCCCCAGCATACGGTTACACAGCCCGTTGGTTCATTTTTGCTGTGTGTTGCGGGCAGACTGTGCCTTTCGAACATATATTTTTTAATTGAGAACCACAAAATAAATCGCGATGACATAAAAAATAAAAGCTTGTTATATGTAACTCTTTTATATAGCATTTAGAGTAGTTCTACAGTTGGTGACATGATGGAGTTAGCCACAAGACAATGACAAAAGTCTTCAGCACAGCTGTCAAGCTCCTGGACAAAAATAACAGACTCAGAAAGCTAAAACTGCAAATGCTATATGTTGTATACACTTTTGTTCTGAGTGTGGTCTAGAAAGAGGTACGCGAACATAAAATGCAAAAATACAGGCAATGGTGACAAACAACACTGTCATCAACGCATTGCAGTAATGCTATACCAAAACAGTTTAAATTTGTGTGTGCACCAAACGTAGGAGCCCCAAGCCCTCAGAATAAAGGAGCTGAAGGGAAAGATTAACACTGACACATAGTGCTCGCATTCTTTTCCCTCGCACTGCCTCCCACTCTCATATCTTATGAGAGCGGTAAAAGATGTGAAACATGTTCTAGTTGTTCAGCTGGGAAGTAGCATTTTCATGAAGTCTATACTCTAAGTGAAACCGTTTCGATGGCAAGGTGTAGTGTGCCTATGATTTAGTAGTGCAATGAATGATGAACTTGAATGCCAAGCTTTTCTGCTCATTTTTTTCTTCTTCTCTACAAAAGATATCCTCTGCTTGCTTTTTTAATTGACCCTTTAAAAACGTTTTAGCTACCTTTCAAATTTCTTTAAAATACATCGTGATCAAAAATAGTTTCCTGCTTTTTGTCTAAGGATGTCTCTTTCATGACCGTGCTCACATTCGCAATTTTCTTTTTCCTTCTCCAGTTTCTTGATAAGGTGTACTGGAAGCTTCTTTGTCCCGTAAGCATGTCGTGGAAGCAACAAGCTACAATCGTACTAGCAGAGTGAAGCAATGGCAGGTTTCTACAATGGCGTCGTTGTTCGTCTCAGCTGTGCTGGCTCTGTCTGGCAACAAGGAATCGACAAGTGCCAATGCAGTCCCACTTTCTATATGGATGGATCTACGAGGCGACCAGTGTTGAGACTCTACGAAAATGTCATCCGAAAACAACAACGCAAGAGTGTTCCCAAATCTTGCTCTCAAGAGGGTCACTGAAAGAAACGTTTCACGAGAGAGACAGATTCCCTGCGGGCATCACCTGCACATTGTTGCTCGTTTGAAAAACACCCACGTCAAGAACACAGATTTAATTAAAATTTGCGAACTCCGGAGAGTGCTTGCTTCTGTAACTTACTGTCCAGGAATTGTTACTGATGCATAGATTGCTTTTATTATGTTTTATTTTTATTGATTGACAGTTCCACGAATTCTCACATGACCTACTATTCGTACGCTTGGTACATTTTGGCCACCAATTTTGACAGCCCACAATTGTTGCAATGATGCTTCTACACTTCTGAACATAACATTTCTCTCTCTCTCCCGAAGCATTCAATTCAGTGGTCTGCTGCAAAGAATGAAACGATCGCATTTTCTGCCCGCATTAAAGATAGGGGCAGCAAACAAACAAACAAAAAAAGGAGTGTATGTGTAGTGTGTATATGTTGAATCTCCAAAACTCAGTTTGCGGCCACCTCTACAGGCTGTGGCGGTGGTTCCGCAACATCACCGTTTGCCTTCTCGACTTTGTCCTCAGGCTCGAGTTCCTTGTTCTGCGGGGGCTCAGCAATGACCTCATCGGCCTTTTTGGTAACCTCTTCGGCCTTTTTGGTGTCTTCGGTTGCCGTCTCCTTCTTCTCGTCGGCGGCCTTTTCTTCGTCGTCTCCTTCCTTCTTCTCGTCCTTCTCATCATCTGCCTTTTCACCATTTAGGTCACCGTTCACATGGCCCTCACCTGTAACAAACAAGTGAAAAATAAAGAAAGTTTTGTAAGTTTCATTAGTGCAGTCAATGTGCTCCATTAAGTTTATTAGAGAATTATTGGAGGGTCAGTTGTTACAGAGCCATGAAATGTCTATCTGCTACGAGGACAGGACATTTCATAATAGACAAGCACATATTGGCATGAGTGCAACATACAGAATCAATGGGTATAGTGTGTAGCAATTCAAGTATGTTATGCAGACATGTTCACACATTTTATGCCATCAGAAGGCATTGGCTGATTTCTGAGTTACCTAATCGAGTAAAAATGTGCCAAGAAAGCTGTTGCTCTCATTGCATACCTAAATGCACCAGTTCACTGTCCCTAGCAATCAATTGTGGCATAATATCTTGACCCCCCCCCTCCCCGTGCCTACACCCGCTGCCGAGCAACTATGGGCGGTTTATGTTTATAACACAAACCATATAACACAATACGATCTAAGATTAATTTCTAGCTCAAACATACAATTGGAACACCAGCAAAGTGAAAGGAGCACACTCAAACGTACTCTTTAACAGTGGATCACGACACAAGTTATCACTCGCTGAAAATTCCAGCAAGCCAGAAGCAAGCATTCTCGTACGCACATTCAAGTACTTTGTCTAGCTGACAGCACCGGCTTATGTAAAGCAAATTTGGAGGGTAACTAACAAATAATTCCTTAATATTGCTACAAGGACTATGAAAGACAATGTTCAACAGCATTCAACCGATCTAGCTTGCTTATAGCCTTACCAGCCAGAAAATATGGGACAAATGGGAGGTGGACAAGGATGTCGCCCTTCCTTGTCAGATCGCGTGGAAACATTTTTGTCCATCTACTCTTCTGTCCTGTGTTTTGCAGCTTCGTTGCGTGATTTTGCATTAACAAGTTCAATACTTTTATATGAGAATAACAGGCTGTGGAATATGCTGCTTATTAGTGGAGCTCTCCAGTAATGCCTCTTTGCTCTTGTTGTGATAGCAATTACATGTACACTCTTGGCTGATTTTTGCCGTTGCCATCATGTCCGTATATGTATATGTATATATTTATAAAAGGCCCAAATAAAAATGATTCAGAAGAACAAATGCCAAGGTAGCTATTAGAGATTTGAACCAGCGACCCCTCGTGGGCTGCATTAACCAACTAGGCGACGCCGCCCATACCGTCTATCTCACTAACGGCGCGCTATGTATATACACAATTTACTACTGGCTTACTGCCAATAGACTTAACAGAAACATTCTTGAACAATGCATGTACTTTGTACTTTGTTTGGACAAACCATACATGCTTTTCTTAAACAATGACGTGTCCGATGGCGTAATCAATGGAGGGGTGGTTTCACTGAAACACACAGTTGGATGAAAGGGGCAATTAACAATGCCTCTTGCTCCACTTTCACTCTGAAACAACAGGAAAAATTGCTCGCATTAAGTCCAGGACTATTCTGGAAGCTGCTGGTCCTGTGCCTGTGAATTCGGTTCCCAACGAAATGCGCACCGCCACTATCGCTTTAGACGAACAAACTCAACTCGCTGCCCCAGATGAGTTGTGCCGACGCTCGCACCTTTAAAGCATTGCACGGCTTCGATGCCGCAACAGTGTACATCTTACCAGGAATCTTGCGTATTGATGTCTTAACATCTTGCTACACAACTTTCGCGCGGTGTGCCTACAGGATGTGCCAGTGATAGCCACTGCAGACTTCAACGCAGGGGCGCATCCAGCCACTCATTTTAGGGGGGGGGGGGGGGGGTCGATAGAAGTAACAATGGATAGGGGGTGTGGTCATTACTTTTTTGTTTTTACAAGCACAAAAACTCTGTCATAGCGTAAATACTGTTATTGTGTGGTGAAAGTGGTCCCCCCCTCATTTGTCCTGATTGGTGACAGCAGGTGGACAGCAAGCACTAATGAGAGGAAAAGTGGGTGCCGACAGGCTTTGGTGGTGGGGGGATCACCCATACTGCCCCCTCTCTGGATCCACCAGTGCTTCAACGTTAATGTACTTCGACGTGAAAACCAGTGACTTGTCACGTTTCTTGACACCAAATTTGTACTTCGCTTCCTGTCGGACGACATGTCGTCAGCTATTCACAACAACACCTGTCTAGATATTGTGGTTACAGCATCACTGTCAATTCAAGCACAATCGACCATGTTCACTACATTTCGTATGATTCCTCAATCTCCTAGCTTTACTTCACATTGGTCTTGTACCCAGCACCTCCACCAGTTGTCACGCGCTAAGAGCTCGAAGGAACCCGAACCATTGGTACAGGTTGCTCGTCTTCGTCTTCCTCGTTCACTGGCACAGAACTGACCCACTGTTCACTGGCACAGAACACCAGGTGGCAATATAACAGCCTGATGTGTTGCTATCACATTCATTGCTTCAGCCTTGTGCCGAAACAGTGCACTGAATAGACAGACCACTGAAATACTGCTATGCCATCAGTTGTTAAGTGACGGCGGCAACGCATTACAAAAGTCACTCACCCTCGGTTGAAAGCTCCTGCTTCTTCATCTTCTTGGACTTCTTGACAACACCCAACTGGATCATGCTGTAGGCAGTGTCCAGGATCGACTGCTGTACATCGCGGGGCTCGATCTCGAGAACCTCGCGCATGCGTGCGTTGTCATATGTGCTTGGCTTGTTCAGCTTGGACATGAGCAGCTTGGAGTTCTTGTCCACCAGGCTGTTGAGCCACATCAGGAAGTATGGTGCACCGGCTGTGGAGATACTATAACCTGCAATGCACGATGTTGTCAGTGAAACATTTTGTGTCTCACAGCACAGCCTGTTTACAAAAGCAAGTACTTTCTTTGATGAGGTCATTATGTATTGTTCATAATAGGAGCTACTGATGATATTGCCACTACAGTAGGGTACAGAGCTAGTCTGATTTGCAGTGAATAAAGTAAAACGTCGTGTCCATCATCTTCGCTACAACTCATTTAGTTTGTTCCACTACAGTGCCACTATGCAACATAAAACTGATGCATTATTTAGGAGGCCAACAGATTTTTTTTCTTGTGGCCTGAGAAACACGTTGGAATGATTATGACCAGCTCAGACAGCAGCATGACAGGCAGATCTACTGACATGCGCAGTATTCCTTATAAAAAGCTAATCAACAGTAGTCAGCCCACATAGCTACGTACCAGGTAAATCAGTTTTTTTTAGATAATGAGAATGTGAAACCTAGCAGTCCAGGCCACAACAGCTTTCAACAATGCTCATTACTTGAAACCATAGTGTGAAATTGCATAGTTACAGCATATATTATCTGACATGTGGGGTTTAACATACCAAAACGACCATATGATTATGAGAGACGCCGTAGTGGAGAGCTCCGGAAATTTTGACCACCTGCGGTTCTTTAACGTGCCCCTAAATCTGAGCACACGGGCCTACAGCATTTTTGCCTTCATATAAAGTGCAGCTTCCACAGCTAAGATTCCACCTTGCGACCTGCGGGTCAGCAGCCGAGTACCTTAGCAACTAGACCACTGCAGTAGCTACAATACAAAAGGCATGAAGAACATGAAGAGTGTTGTTCATCGTGCCTTCTTTTCATCCCGTGTAAGTTTATGCTGCAATTTTAAATATGCCAACATGTCCAGCATGCCTTGTATTGTCCATGTTGTGTTCTTATTGCTCATGTGTAGCTTCATGCTGATGCCTCAAGTATAAGCAAACAACAAGCTTCGCTTACCATTTTTTTAATGCTCTTTGATCTTAATATAACACACAAAATTGATACAGTTTCTTGTATATTGCTGCATAAAGCTACGAAGCATTAGAAATTAAAAAGTAATCTGCCGCGTATCTCACCATGTGGCTTGAACTCCTTTGCAAGAGCCGTGGCCATGTCCTTGACAGATATGCACTGGTTGGTGACAATGTGGCGGTTGTCTGCTACCCCCGGCACAGTCAGCGCACGTACGTGTGCCCGTGCCACGTCACGAACATCAACCACGCTCAATGATGCTGGAGGCACCAGCGGTATCGATCGGTCCATAAAGCGCTTGATCAGCTGCACATACATGGAAAAGCATAAATGCATTGCTCAAAAGACATAAAGATATCATATCATTCTTAAAATCAATTTCCAAAAGTGCGACAGCTTGCTGCAGCAACAACATAGCTGTTTTTAAATCATTTCTTTGCGTACTGCAGGTGCTTAGAGTATCTATCTATCTATCTATCTATCTATCTATCTATCTATCTATCTATCTATCTATCTATCTATCTATCTATCTATCTATCTATCTATCTGTCTGTCTGTCTGTCTGTCTGTGTCTGTCTGTCTGTCTGTCTGTCTGTGTCTGTCTGTCTGTCTGTCTGTCTGTCTGTCTGTCTGTCTGTCTGTCTGTCTGTCTACATATTTAGCCATCTACGTGTGGGTGTTCTCGTGATCATCCCTCAAACATGGGGTAAGCCAAAATAAGTATGGGAGGGTAAGATGGTTTGACGAATATGACCCACTGGTCTTGACCTTAATAATGTCACAATCTTGTCTCATTCATCATAAAACCCTTTCTGCCAGATGTGTGGTACATACCTGCCTGCACGTATGTGCCACAGGTGATTTAACAGTTTGTATGTATAAAGGAACACCGAAAACACGCATAGGTAATTTAAACGCATAAGCATTAATAAACAGCTGATATTGGCAGCACTGACCCAACGAATGCAAAGAATAAATTTCAGGGTCCCAGCAGAAATCGAACCCAAGCATTCTGCGTGGCAATCAAGTATTTTACAACAGAACCACGCCCGGTCTCTGGACAACTTTTAACGCGATAGTCTTAAAGAGCTCGTTTCACAAAAATTTTGACGTCGGCCTCGGTGTCAGTGCCAACGTCATTGGTTGTAAGCAAAAAATCATCATCTTGTGCGTGACCGAAAGTAATGCACGCTTTACAAATACATCCTGTATACATGCTTCACAATGAAACATGTAACATCACTGTAATAATGTGTGGTACAAGCGTGCATTGCCATCCAGCGTCAGAGCATGTGATTATCATGACTTCATAGTTTAAAGCGGGCCAGCCACTACAAAAGGCATAGCCATTACTGTGCCTTTTCTCTTGAGTGCATGGTAACTTTGAAAAAAGTTCACGTGCACAATCGCCCCTGGTTGAAGGCATGCTACCCATTACACAGAATGCAGCCGTGTGTGAAAGCTTCACCGACACAAGCCACTTTAGACTTGGTACGCACTAGGCACAGGATATAGCTACGTACTGCGTTCAACTCTTAAAGGCGAAGCTTAAGGATCCCTGAATTTTGAAATAGACCTTTACGTTCATGAAACATCAATTGTGCTTGCAGTGCAGGCTATCCAACTCAGTAAACATTACATATGTTCAACGCATCTTCGTTTGTGTTTTTGTACCTATTTTTAGCACCCCTTCGTAACGTTTCGTTCAATGAAAAAGTTACAACACGGTCAACTTCCTCCTGCATGCTTTGCATAACATCGTTTTTCAATTCCCAAGGTATGTGAGATCTGCTGAATTTTGTTTCTCCCTATACCTGTCTGCCTTTTAATGTACAACATGCTATCAGTAACATTGACACATGTGACAATTTTGGCAGATGAAAAATGTTTTGTCACACATCTTCACGACCCCTTTAGAAAGGAACATTAGGCAATTTTCAACACTGGCACCGTACTGCTTCGAAGCTCCACCTTCATTGAATTTCTAGAGAGAAGCTGATTTTTAAAGGAAATGAACACCAAACTTCAGTTCTGTAACAAAACACCCAGTCTTGTGCCAAAACCCTCGTGCTCACAAAACACGTGCTGGCAGTTATGCCTTATGTTTGGGTCCATGAACCAAGTATACTCGAATCTAACGCGCACCTTTTTTCCGGTTAAGCGAGTTCATAAATCGCATGCGCGTTAGAATCGAGTACGAACAAAAAAATTATGGTCAATCTATTGCCATCGGCAAATCCAAAATGGCCGCCCCTTACGTGCGTCGGCATTGCCAGTGCCTTCTCTATAAGGCACTGGCATGGCACGTCGGCCATTTCTGCCTATGTGTTTCCCATGTGCGGCACTTCGTACGTGTGCTGAGGAATTCGTCATCCAGTAGTGCAATAGCATCGACGGCGTGGAAGAGCCGACTCCAAAAACTCGAGTGCACCACGCTGCTGCTTTTAAAAGAAAAGTCATCGGGTGTGCAGAAACGAACGGAAATCGGACCGCATCGCGGTCGTTCGGAGTTCCCGAAACGTGCGTGCGGGACCGGCGGAAACAAAAGCAGAAGATTGTCGACAGCAAAGCTTCACGCAAAGGCTTCAGTGAACCACAGCAGGGTCGGTTTCCGCAAATTAAAGAGCTGCTCGGCGGTAGTATGTGCTTGAGCAGCGAGCGGCACAGCGGCCCATGACGACAGAACTGCTCCAAGTGCGGGCTATGCAATTAGTCTTAGAAAAAGGTCTAATGCGGAGCCAGTTTAAAGCGAGCAAACGCTGGCTAACTAACTTTATGAAGAGGAAAGGCTTTTCCCTCCGAAGGGGAACATGCATATGCGAAAAGTTTTGCGGAGGAGTACGATGAAAAGCTTCACAGTTTTCAGAGGTTCGTCCTAAACTTGCGGCGCAACAACGGCTACCTGCTTGGGCAAATCGGGAATGCCGATCAGACGCCTCTTTACTTCGACATGCCTGGCACCACAACCTTCGAGAAGAAGGGGGCGAAGCAAGTTCGCGTGTTGGCATCGGTCCACGGTAAAACTACAGTGACGGCAATGCTCTGTTACACCTCAGATGGGCACAAGCTTCGCTCGTACCTCATATTTAAATGGAAGACGCTCCCAAAAGGAGTCGTTTTTTCGAGTGGTGTGATCGTGCGGGCCAGGGAGAAAAATTGGGTGCGCATTGCAATCGATGTCTTACGTTCTTTTTGTTTTTTTCGCGGTGGAAATCGGGTGCGCGTTACAATCGAGGGCGCGGTAGAATCGAGTTAATACGGTAATACCAAAAATGAACCCTTTCCTTACCGCGATTTTTGGCTGAAAACGATACATAAGTAGCAATTTTATTTATTTTCCTATTTTATTCTACTTGGCATGAAACGTCTCCAAAAAACATTCATATCAGCTTCATTTGCATGAAACATGGAAACATTTTTTTACTTTTAATGTTCTCTTTGCAAAAGTACTTTTCCTATTGCGACATGACTTGAAAAATTCAGACTTAATGTACAGTCGACCTTCGCTACAATGAACGCTGCTTCAATGGAACTTCCGCTACAAAAAAAAATTCACGATTTCCCGTCAGCATTCTATAGGAGTCAATGCATAAGTATTGTTGCCACAATGAACGCTTTTTCTTCTGTCGTCCCGCTTCAACGAAATTTCATGATGCAATGCCAGGCTCAAATACTTATTGCTACTTATTGCTATGCACAAAACCGAATCTTTACTATTTCGATGCATATTCATAGCCTGAAAATGCGTCAACAAAGTCTAAAACAGAAACCGCCGCTGTTCATCAGCAAACATGGGCGCCCCCATTGCTCGATAGCAATGGCAATGAGACTGCCCTGCTTTTGCCACTGACTTGCTTTTTTGCCACTGGCTTGCTTTTGGGCCCCAGACTATCCGAAGCTGAAGCTTAGTCGCACAGTTCCTTGTTTCCTTCATGCAGCTGCTGGGTGCAACCACGGAACGATGCCTTTTCCGATGCTTATGATTATGTTCGCGCTTGGCCAGTATGGCAACTAATCAGAGCAGCTGTTCGTCCGCGTTATCAACAAAATCTGCTAGCCGTGAGTGATAGATGATAAGAACGGCGTAGAAGTTGTCGATTCATGACACCCTGCCTCCATCTCGGAGTTGTCGAATACACGTTGACGGCGGACAGCTGCTGGTGTTAACGTGTTATTTCAACTGTTTGGTTTGTTCATGAAGGCAGTTTTAGGCGTTGTTTCAGCGTGCTTTTCACCATGGCCTGGCTATGCAAGGGTGAGAATCACCTGACGCTGCTGGGAAAGAATAGGAAGCAGTAAACACTTTTTGATTATGAGAATAAATGTTCCTTTGTTTTGCTAGCTCAGATCAGCTATATTTTTTCGATTTCACTACAACGAAATTTTTGCTTCAACGAAACTTTTTTCCCACCCCGTCAGTTTCGTTGTAGTGGGGTTCGACTGTATTATATTCTTCGATATTATAGAAAGGTAGGGTGGTTACTATTCTACCATTTCGGTCTTTTACATCACATTTATTATTCAACTCTTACCAGCACGCTAGTGGGCACACCATGGGTTGTCTTCTGCAGCAGAGGTCCAATGCAGAGTCCAGGGTTAATGACTACCAGCTCAAACTTCTTCTCTTCTGCAATGTGAATAATGTGACTGTGTAAAATAATGCGTTGCTGGGCAAGTTGGTTCATAATCTTAAAGCTTGGTAGTGAAAATTGATGATGACAGTTGAAGCTACGTGAGCATTTCCTATACAGTAGACTCTCAGTAAATGAAAATCTGTTAAATGGAACTGCTTCTTAAATGGAACAGGTGTTTTCGGCTAGATTGGCTTTGTTCATGTATTCTGCATTCTTGTTTATCTCTAAGTAAGTAGAACATCTGTTAAAAGGAACATATTTTTCCGGTCCCTTCAGGTTTCGTGTGATGAGAGTCTACTTAAGCACGTTAGTGAAAATTATGTGTTCAATGCCCCATTTAGGTAGTGGGAGCTGAGGCTAGTTAGAGCATGGCGAGCAGTAATTTCTCTGACCTCCTTCTTCTTTCACGTAGTGTAATGAAACAACCATTCGCTCATTACTAATGTTCTGAGTACTAAAGCAAGAAACGTTAGAAATTGTGTGATGCTATGAAGCAGAGGGTGCAGCAAAAAAGATGCTAGCAGCTTTACATTTAGAGAACAAGCATATGCGCTGAATGTTCAAATAACAAATTTACCAGGCAGCTCCTTGACAAAGTCCCATGCAGCCTTCTCCTGGAGGGTCTTAGCCTTTCCGTAGGCATCCAGGGTCGCAGACTCAGCATTGCTCCAGTCAGCTTCTGTGAATGGTTTGCCTTCACGCTCACTCAGGGCACTCGCTGGCTGGGACTGATCTGCAATGTTGATAAAGGAAGTTTACAGACTATGTCCATCAACACGCTTTCTTAAGTAGTCATTGACAAGTGATAACATATCAGTGACATCCAAGTACTTTGGTAAGACTGAAAGCGAATGATTGCCGCTTTTTAGCCCTAACCTTGCCTTGTTCACCTAATTTACCAAGCACTTCAATAGAGTTCTCAAAGAGCCAGAAATTGCAGTAAGCTGTAATTTATCTGCTTCTTTTAGCATACGTTCCTGCCTCACCTAGTGTTGCACTGCACCACATAGTGTTCTCTATTACTACGTATTCAGTTTCTTAGTTATGCCTCTATAATAACGTCCCAAATGACCCAATCATCGTGCAGTTGAATCCCTTTATAAGAGACACTGATGTAAGAGACAAATGGGTGCAAGAGACGCCAGTGGGCCCACAGTAAAATACGGGCCTATAATAAAATGCATACGAGGTGCCCTGTTTATAAGAGACATCTCATATAAAAGACTACAGCCGAGGGCATGCCTCTTACAAAGGGGTTTAACTGCAATATGATAATCTCTACATAACTCACGGATTTTTCGTGTGGTGACATCTGAAACTGAACTAAAATAAAATTTGTTGCAGTACGAGCTGCAAGCTGCACAAGCTTCTTTACTTCTGTTTCTCTTGTCATAGATAACAGAGCGTATAGTATATAGCTATAACACAAGATTTAGTTCTAAAGCAAGTGTTTTAAAACAGACATTTTCAATATGTCGATTTTTTTATAGTGAGAAAACTAAAACAAACACATACACATGCAAGCACACACTCATTATTTATATGTATGCGTGTCACTTCAATCACTGCGACTGCCATTCCCCAAGCATAGTCAGAAGAAACTTGCAGGCAGCTCTTGCTTAATTTCGTTGAGCGAGCATTACATAATTAAAGCAACAGACAATGGCAAAGCATCGGACGCGTTATCCGAAGGTGTAGGTTCAGTCCTTACTATTGGGAAGCTGGTTCTTTATCTGCTCTAATTCCTTTCCACTTATGTTATAATTATTACACTACAGTTATAATCCACAATGAGTGTCCCCTGTACCTCTTTTGACTTCATTTTTTGTTGGTTTAATTATATTGTGCCTAACAGAGAATGAACCCCTGATACATTCCTTTTTTTAACTGCTCGAATATTGTCATAAAGTATGCTGCCTTGCCGCTACTTAACACCGGAAAACTTTTCTGTGTCATAATGTCATAGTAGTGATGATGACCTAGGGTTGAGAACTTCAAGACAAGCTTTAATAGGTAAACTGAACATCTGATGAATATTTCCCAAGTTTTATATCAGCTGAATCTCATTCTTGTACCTGTGAAAAGTAAACAAGAGCAACTAAACTTAAAAAGTAGGTGCTCATTTCTCTTAAGGTAACCTACCAAAGACGGCACTGATGGAGCTGGTGAGGACAACCCTCTTGACAGTGCCCGAGTCAGCGCAAGCCTGCAGCACAGCCTTGGTGCCATCGACGGCCAGCTTGAGCAGATCATTGTCCTTGGACAGTGAGGAGTGTGGTGTTGGGGCAGCCACATGCACCACATAGGTGCAGTCTTTCACGGCACTGCATGGAAAAACATGAAACTTGTAAGGCTATCAGTCGTGTACGTAATTCACTACCTAGAAAAACCAGCAATTTCGGGACACCTACACTGCTGTTGATATAAAGCTATGGGAGGAGTTGAAGATTTTTGAAGTTGAAGATAAGAAAGAAGAACAAGACGAAATGCCTGTTACACTAAAGTAAGTTAACAATAGTCTTTTGATGAATACAGTGTGAGGAATACACCTTAATAACAAATTTTTGGATATAATAAACATATATATTCATATAAGATGCTACTACATTATAATGATGTGTGAGTGTATCTTATGTTTGCTGTAGGCTTATATTGCATGCTGATACTGAAAAGAAACATCTTACACTTGTTTGGTTCATTAATTCACTATGCAAGAGTTAGACTGTACTTGTACACAATAAAGATAAATAAATGTGTGCAGAGTAGAGAAAGAGTAGAGAAAGGTAGCCACATGTACTCAACTCTTTCCAAGTGTCCTCCTTGAGAAGGTCTGCCTGTACCAGCTCGATGGGGTGCTTGGCATCAGGCACCAACTCACGCAGGAACTTGGTCTTGTCCTCCTGCTCGAGGTTGCGCACCGTGGCCCGGACACGTAGCTCACCTTCCTCCAACAGCAGCTTCACAATGTGAGAGCCCACATAGCCTGTGGCTCCCGTCACCAGCACGACTGAAACAAGAGCAAAGCAAAGAGTGTCTGGTGAGTGGTCGTGAGGTCGCAAATGGCCCACACAGTGGCCAACAAACGCCAGTCGTCCACTTGCAGAGGAGGCTGCCTCAAAGATGACATTGCATTTTTCATTTGGCAATGAGAAAACTTTCACAACGAACTAAGTGGCAAAATAAATTGACCCGTTAATGCATGCAATATTATGTGAAATTAGGCTCCATTCACATGCAAGTATGCTACTGTCTCTTATGTGCCTACAAATGATAACTATATAAAGATACCTTTTTTTCCCATGTTTATATTTTCTATGACATCATGTTAACAATGAGCATGATTTTTTCATAATGAATTACTCTATCCGGTGCGAAGTATTTTAAAACGAGGTGGGTGCTAGAACGGTGGTTTAGCCAAGGGGTGGCACACTGGACTGCGCCCATTCCATCAGAAATTTTTTTGCCAACGTCATAAAGAGCACATAATTGCACTCAACCACATCTGCCTGCCCCCACTCAAAACGAAAGAGTTGCCCTTCGTCCCCCTAACATTTCTGCCTATGCCTGTACTAGAGTGAAGTTGCATATGTACAGGTGAGGCAGTGTGCCACCTCCATTTTAGTGCTCTGGATTGTCAAGGGCATTACGTGGCACAACAGGACAGTCTAAGTATTTTTCTGTCCCCCCTCTCCTCCAAGAAACTTTGAGGTGATTAAGCATTAACATAAAAATATAAATAACAGCCAAACACATGCAGCTGTCCCACTTTCTCAGTTTCATGTCAGCATTGCCACGCTTGGTCAGAGCCATAAGACGCAAATAAATCACGGAAGTATCAACGACACCGAAGTAATGACAATCGCATTTTTGAAAACCGCACGACAGCGCACCACAACGCCTGCTGACGGCATCCGAGCATGCGCGCTAAGCAGAACTGGCAAAGCAAGAGAGAGAGTAAAGGAAAGGGGTAACAGCCGGGAGTGGCACGTGACCACAGCCCGAAGCTGTTGCTATGGGAACGCGAGGAGCAGCGGGAGGAAGGCGCAGCGGTATGGTGGCATTGGCGGACGGCTCCTACTAGCCCTGACCTTTGGGCGAGTTCACTGATCGCCGGGGAAACGTCGCCATGGAAACCGCATGCGAGACGTCACGTGACTTCTCTCCTCCTATCCACTCTTTCTTTTTTCTCAATCCATTTCTCTCTCTCTTTCTTTCGCACTCCTCTCCTGCGCTCGTCGTTTTTCCCTATTCCGGCGCCGCGGCGGTACCTCTCTAGCTCTGCCGCCGTTATCCCTTCCGCTCGGTCTCGCTGTTCGCGGCATCTGTGCTTGCCGCGCACTCATCTATCGCTTCACGCCTTGCCATGCGCGTCCACTTTTTCACCGGCTCCTTTCGCTCATTACGCACTGCGTTTTCTAAAACGCTCTGGGATCCGCGAGCATTACTTGAGTGTATGTGCACTCACTGGCCGCGTGCTTCACTGCATCGCCGCTCCTGCATCGTCGAGCCCTGCCATGTTAGTACGCTGCGGTTCGTCCCTCCTCCTTCCGACGATCCAAGCATCGCGGAAGGAGGAGGGACAAACCTTCTTTCCTTTCCCAGAGTATATCCCCGCGCTCTGTTCGGCCTTCATAAGATTTACGTTGCGGCGTCAAAACTCCCTTCCTTTATCTCTCCCCTTTTCTTAGTTTCAGCTTCTTTCCCTGCTTCGTAGCTACGCGCGATAGTAGGGGATTGTAACGGACCACGGCCGCAGACACGAACGCTCCTAGACGGGTGTCCGGATGGGCCGGGCAAGTTAGCTCGCGAATAACATGCTAACTTTAAGGAAACGACTTTTGCGCACACGCTTACAACCCGACTTGATTCCAGCCTCGTCATATCTATGTGAGTGAATTATACGCGCGTGCACGGCGGAGTGCCGTACTGGGCTAGACGCTTTCGTTAACAGAGATTAAATTACTTCCCACGCACTTCGTTACAGAAATTGGCAACGTTTTCAGTAAACTTTTTTTTTTAATCCTTGCTGTTCGCCAAGTTAGGGGTCAGCAGCTCAGTCAAGCTGTTTTTTTTTTTTTTGGTTGGAGTTTTCATTGGAACGATCCTCGGATTTTGCAGCTTTTACTGCGGGCCCCTGTCATCATGTACACAATGATGATGAAATAAACGTATTATTATTATTATTATTAACTAACGCTCGCACTCAATACACGTGTCAATTCTATCAAGGTATAGAAAGAAAAAAAATGCAGCAGTTCTTTACACCATTTTCTCGCTGTTGCAATCGCAGCCTTCCAACTTCACCAACTGCGTAAATGCACCAACTATTTTCTCGCATAATCGCATTCATGGGCGTCAAAAGAAAGGACGCACCAAGTGGGATAGCTCTGCGCGCTCAGTGATTCAGCGACCTCGTTTAGCTGGCGGAACGGCAAAGGGCTCCCGCTTGTTCAACCTGGTCTAAGTAGTTCCGCTATATACGCAGATGCCTCTTTCTACATCAGCGCATTCTTCCCCCGCGCGCAGCGAGCGCTGCAGTATACATCCCGCCCACGTACAATAACATCGCGCCATTGTCCACACGCAGCGCTGCCCTCGCCATGCATACTCTAACCCTTGCTCGTATCACGCTTCCAGCCCCCCCCCCCCCCCCGTTCTTTTCACACCCCACCCCTTGGTCACAGAGCTCTGATCCGAGCCACTCCGTGCTACGAAGAGGCCAGCACGGCACAAGGAGCAACGTCAGCGACGTGCTCTCACAGCAGCATCAGCCCAAGTTGGGAGCGAACACCGAGGTACCGCACAAACACGGGCGGGGCAATGACGCCGACGTTTATCACGGGAAAGGAGGGGCCGGGGGATGCGGAGGAAAGGGGAGCAGCTTCCACAGAGCTGGCGCAGTTTCGCTATACGCGCTCCTTCTCTATTGCGAGCAGCCACCGGCGAGACGGACGTAGCCGGCTTAAGCTCTCTCCGATTTCGGCCCGGGTGCTCCATCGTTTGCGCCCCGATCGGTTTAAGAGCCCTGTTTACCGCCACCTCCCCTCTCGAACCGTCTCTTTCGACGGGACTGGCCCGGATTGGCTTTGCGGTGCAGCAGCGTTCGCTGCTATGGAATGGATGTTTATACGCATCTCTCGATGCCATGTCGCATCGCCTATACACAGGCATCGCTTTGTTGCGCGTGCATGCCAGCGCGTTCGTTGGCATTCGAGAACATTTTTTTTTCTTTCTCTCTTCTATGATCTCTCTCGCGAACGATAAAGTGGCTGCTGCTCCTGGTTGATGCAGTCCAGACGAAAGTTGTATCAACGAAGATGAGAGTCGAAACAGAGTGCCGATGGAACGAGGGCTACCCGCATAGCCGCAATAAACGTATGCATGTAACAAGTACTGCATGGAACTTAGTCAGTTGGTTGGAAAAGGTGTGGCTTGAAGGTTTGAGATCCCACGCCTGAAATCTTCACACATTTTGTATGTTTATGTGTAACACGCGCAAGTTTACAAACACACGCACGAACCTTCATAGGAGAATCGAAGCCTCTGCAATCCCCCTTCCCAATGAATTCCGGCAGATCCAAAGGCTGCACGCTGAAGTGCTGAACTGAGGCCACACTGTGACGGCAGGCATCGTGAGTTTAATGCAACCGAAATGCAGTGTCGAATGCGTGCGGCATTTGTTGGTAAGGATAACAAGTGAGGAGGCAGATCATACAATATTACATTCAAGCACAGCCCCCCCCCCCCCCCAAAAAAAAAGAAGAGAAGAGCACTGTTAACTATTACACACGAGTGCGTCTCTTAGAGCAACTATTCATGTAAGACACAGAAGCGCTGCGAGTGTCAGAACTTGTCAACACGCTTCCAAAGCTCTGCAAAACCGACTTGCGCTACTTCAAGGCGAAGCGTTCTTCGCCACATTACATGGTTGTCCTACAGACGAGAGACAGTCGCAGGGGGACAGCGGGAACGCATAGCGACTCCCGAAGTGACGAGTCAATAAAGCTGTACAGTAGTGAGAAGGAGCCGCTGCGGAACTTTATTTTTGAGCATGTTAATATTCCTCCAAAACAGATACAAAAGGTGAAAACATGAGCGCACGCAGTGCAATAAAATAAAATACAGATAATACTTGCTTTCTCCATTTTCTTATATATGTCTCCCACTCCACGAGCATGCTATTGTGCACATTTGTATGCTAGAGAAAACGAAGTCACGCGAGAATCATAGAAGGGATTCTAGCTGTCAACATTTATAGAACCCCCCCCCCCCCCTCCCAAAAAAAAAAGATGAATAACGTAAAACGTATCGCTCTCCGATCACCTAAGAATTGGGATGACGATGATGTGAACAACGAGCACACACAAAAGGTTGGGAACGAGAACAAAGAACGGCCATACAAATACAGGAGCGTTCCGAAGACGTAATAACCAATCCCCTTTCCCGCCATCATAATCGCGCGAGAAAAGTGCTGCGCCGCTCGGTGACAGCGATGATAACGCTTGAAATACAAGTTAAAATCGCGAGAAGAAGGGGGAAAAAGATAAAATAAAACGGCGCACGCAAAGAAAAAACAATTGAGCGATTGAGCCGGAAAGGATGAGCAGCCGGTGACACTTAAAGCGCGCTTTGGAGGAATGAACCACCGCAGAGAAAAACACAAAGGGCCGAAGAATAAGAGATGGGGGTTGGTTGGAGCGAGGGTGCGCCACATTGAGCTGCGATGCATCACGATTTCCCAGCACTTCGTATCTGCCCCCTCTTTCCCGCCGTCACTGGGATTGAAGGATGTGTCCGGCATAGCTTGCTCGGCGAGCTAGGCGGTGCAAGAGGCGAGGAGGAGACGCCCGACGAACAACGGGCTCCCGCCGCGAACAGGAGGCACGCCGAGCCAGAGGGCGCAACTGCACACGCACTGTCCATTCGAATAGAAGGATGGAAAGAGAAAGGAAGAGAATGGGAAGTCATTGGCATGAAAGCTAGATACTAATGGCTCGAGCCGACCGGGGCACCACTGTATTGATCTCACCCTCTCCAGGGGACGACGAACACGACGACCAGGCAGGCTACAGCGTCGGCGGAAGCTCGGTTGGGTTGCTCAGAGAGCCTGTGCCGCCACCTCCAGTCACTTATATGTAACACTATGGGTCACGCCGATGGGGTAACAAATATTGAAGCAACCACTACGGGCTGCACGGTGGATGACCGGGACATTCCCGACTTACGGCTTATTAAACAATGTTCCACGTCTTGTCTGCGGTTCAATGGCGCAACAAGATTTACGATCGGGCTTTGTGCCAAACAATTGAGGACGAAGACCGTACGAGTGGGGGCGATTGACCGTCTAAAAAGTGCATGCGTGTATAGCTTTCTTTTTTTTTTCGTTTTCAGCTGAAATGACAGAAAAGGCGAGAGACACATGGATGGTCATTGAGCAGTACATTATGTGCACCCCTCTTAACTGTTTCTATTGTACCACGTTCACGCCAGAAAACAATTAGGCCACATAGTGTACAGTGGCAGGATAACATGAAGTCATTGGCATAAAAGCCGAGTCACGACACATTACTCACATCTTCAATGGCGTCCATTAAACGAGGGAAAGCGGATGCAAGTTGTTTAGCGAGTTAAGTTTGTGCCTCTCCGCTGAGATCACGTGGCGTGAAGAATTATACTGTACGTTTCTTGCAGCACAATAAAACGACACTAGTGAAGAATAGGACAAATAAACAGATCCTTGTAGTTGAAATGTAGAAACAGAGGGAGGGGGAAGGGGGGGACAAGCATTTCGCGCTATAGACATTTGGTGATTCGCTAATAAGGCTATTCAACTATACGGAACGTTGCTGTACCCTTAGTTTTCCGTTATTGTTATTGACATGGTAGCAGCACCGCAGTACCGCAACGGGACACTTCTTTCCGAAATCCCGTTCGTTCTTCGATCACTGCATCTTCCACATCAATACTCCGTGAAGAACATGTGTTCGACGATAAGACACGCGAACCTTGCTCTCGAAACGCGTAGAGCTACTTGCTATTTCTTCATGATGCTGCAACAAACGATTGTTCTACGCGCTTTTTCTTAACCCCGGAATGTGTTTCGTAACTGCCTACTGCGTCACGTGAACACAGAAAGAGAAAGCAGAAAGGCGTTGAGTTTGGCGCGGCAATTTTGTCGGGAACAAGCGTGACCGGCCGCCTAACGCCACTTTCATCCAAGCGCCGTGTGCGACCTGTTCTCGCTCGTGCGTTCAAGGCCCCGAGTAATACCCTTGTGCGCGTTTACGGGAAAGGCGGCCGATGCAATTCCTGCCATGTGAGCAATGTGCAACGAGCCTGTAAAGAGACGCGTACTCAGAATAGGGCAGCGATGCATTCCTTACTCCGAGGTCATCTTATCTTTTTTTTGTCGTTACGCGAGACACATCGAGCAGGCGGGGTGACACTTGACAAGCCAAGAGCAAAAAAAAAAATGCAAGAGCAAGTTAGCAACGCCAAGCACTGAAGGACTCTAACGGCGGACAAATATACGCAAATAAAGCGAGCGCGTTCCCCGTGGCTGATGTCGATGCTGCTGCGATCGCGTGTCTCGTTGAAAAGCACTTTTCGCACGCAGTGAGCCGTACGACAGGCGGAAAGAGCAGGGGACCTCGAACAATGAAGCAACGACGGTTGCTCTCCGAGAAAAGTATGCGACGGCTTCGGAGAGGTCACAGGCCTTGAACAACGAACGCGAGGCCTCGGGGCGGCTTCGATCTCGGCGGCACCGAGCGGGCAACGTTGGGAGGGCAAGGTCGTAGTCGTCGTCGCAGGGTGACTCATGGGCGGAGGGTGACTCGCGGGGCTCGCGCCCCGATTGAGGTCGACACAGGTGGTGAGTCACGCCGCGCGCACGGAGGCACATGAGAGATTGGCCCTTCGATGAAGCCTTCCGGGGGAGGCAGCTACGTACTGTTGATGCGGTCTGCAAGCCGGCTGCTGAAACGGGCAACACGTGGTTGGGAGCGCACAGGGAATGAGCAGGAGGCTCGATCGTTCCAAGCCACCCAGCTCCGCTACCTGTGGATGATGCAGCCGAAACGAATGAGACTCGCTGAAATCTTACAAGGAAAACTGTCGTCGAAATCAAACCAGATTGGTAACGGTGTGTCAGCGGAAGCAGAGTCCATTCAATATTTTGCGCCCCTCCCCCTCTCTCTCTCGCTACTAAAGACCTACCAAAGCTGCGCTTCGCGGCGTCCAACCATACCTTCCTATTGTCTATACAAAAAGTAAATTTGCAATCTCGTATGCAAAGTTCTAAGCGGATGATATTTATCCAAGCGCTGTGCAAGGCATAACGGAACTGGCAGGTCCAACGTTGTCACCATAGCTGGCTGACGACGCGACTGGTGTGCCGCGTGCGAGTTCGAAACTACAACGTGGGAGGGAAGGGGGGTGTAGACCCACTCTACCCCCCACACTTTTTTTCCCCTGAGAAACGTGTTTGGCTACGCCTTCGTCGAAGGTGAACACCTAGCGGTTCCCCGACACGTTTTTCCAAACATGACAGCGCGTCTGAAGGAACAGAGGGTAACCAACTATTTGACAGATGCTCCCCCCCCCCTTTTTTTTTCGTTGCTTCTTGCTGTATACATTAAAAGAACGAAGTTATCACTTTATTTTCCTGTTTGAAGAGAAAATTAAGAAAGAAAAGAGCATAAATCTGTAATCGAGTGGCGGCAGCTACATCATCGGGAGTGCAGAGCAAATACATCTATATTCTTCGCATAATAACAGACAAAAAAAGTTGCAAACCCACCGTTTTCCCGTCACTTCATACTGACATGAGTAAACAGCGAGGGGAAACCCGCCCTTATTTCCTTTCTCCACACTCCACGCACAGGGATGTGCTATAGTGCAGCTGTTGTTTGGGAGCGTATAGTCCCCTCCTTGACTCCTAGCTGTCCTCGGGACTTTTTTTTTTTACTTCACAACCGCAATAGAACTACAACGCAGCCTGCAGGCGATAACTTGCGTGAAGAGACAAAGAAGATCGCGCCGCCGACAGACACTTCCTCAGCTGCCCGTATCCCCTCTGCCTGCCCTTTTTGCGCACATCAGCGCGCCTTTCTGCCACAGGCCGAAATCGAGACGGGGTTCCTTGTCCTCGCTAATGCTAGAGACCCGTGCCGCTGGCGTTTATCGCCGCTGTCGATTGAGACGCGGAACCGTTCACAGTGCGCTTCGCACGCTCCTCTCCCCCATCACAGCGTAGTACACGACTCGAACGGCAATTTGAGGGGAAAAGGCGCGTACTACATTTCCGCTCCGGAAACGGGCAAACGCGCGCACCGGCTGTCGCGCTGACAAGTTGTGAACCGACAGCTTCTACGCGACTTCTAAAACTCCCGAGTCCCGCCTCGATCGCTCACTCATTCCCCTCCCTTCTCCCCGCATCCCTTCTTCGACATCGACGACAGAAAGCTCGTGTTCTTGTTTTCCGAGCGGCACATAGCATCGAGTGTTGCCGTGTCGATATATATCACTTCCGCCGGCGAGTCAAGCGACGACACCCCCCCAAACGGACACGCGTCGCACTACCCTTGCAGTGTAGACGAAATGAAGAGGACCGGCTGGAACGAAACTCGGCGGCGACGACGTATACGGATGGATCACGAGGCTCTCGTTGGTCCCGTCTCACTCTGTACTTCAGTCTCGGCCAGAAATTTCGAAACCACGACGCGAATGAATTCCCTGTGCTTGACAAGTTGAATATATATATATATATATATATATATATATATATATATATATATATATATATATATATATATATATATATATATATATATTCAGATACTCAGGGTACATTTGTACATTGTAGAGGGGAACGGCGGAAATATAGTTGAACAGCAATATAAATACAGGATTACGTAAACATAGCGCCGGGAAGACAAATATAATAGTAAATATTACACTGGAAAAGAACAAAAATTTCTGTTATTTCGGGACACTCATCGTAGGTGCTTCAAGTGGAGTTGAATAGGAGTTATCGAGATGACCTCGTTTCCGTAAAACTTCGCCCCAGCCTTTCCATAAGCAACATGAGATTACTTCATGCCTCAGTCGGCTCGTACGCCACACTCGAGTAAGCATCTGCGAAGGCAGACAAAAAAGTTAGAAAGGGTCTATCGGTCCCGTTTTGATTGATATGTGGGGTTAAACGTCCCAAAACCACCATATGATTATGAGAGACGCCGTAGTGGAGGGCTCTGAAAATTTCGACCACCTGGGGTTCTTTAACTTGCACCCAAATCTGAGCACACGGGCCTACAACATTTCCGCCTCCAACGGAAATGCAGCCGCCGCAGCCGAGTACCTTAGCGACTAGACTACCGCGGTGGGCCATTATGCTAACCGTTAACCAGTCCCGTTTTCTTAATGATAGTTGGCGACTTTAACAAGTAGTACTTTGACTCCACGATAACGTTATGAAACGTGGTGCTTGCGCTGGGCAGCGATGCCCCCCACCTCTCCGAATATCTCCCCAATTAACGAACTTGTTAACACGTTGCGCCGTCGAACAGAAACACATATTTTAATACACATTCGTACATTGAAGAGAAAGATGAATCTTGTACTACTTGCTCGTTATATCACATCGGCAAGAACACCTGTTCGCCAAATAAACGTAACGTGAAAGCAAAAATGGAAAGTAAAAGGAAAACCAAGGGGCGTAAAGAAATAAGCGTGCATTAGGGCAAACCGAACAGACAACGGCTTAGCTCGGCGGCACGGAGGAATACCGGTCGGAATACAGTGCCGCGCCATTCGACACTCTTCCCTGCAAGGTTCATCGGACAGGTTCCTTCTCTTCGATGGTGCCGGCGTCGGCAATCTCCCGCGTCTCCGAATACGATCGCGTTACTGCGGCTTTCCCACCGCACGTGATCCCCGCGGCTCGATCGTTCTATATCATCTCCAAGAACAAAAGGGAATGGACTGCATGGCGCGTGATACTGCACGTCTCATTCCGCACAGCTTTCGCAGCCGGCGCACAAAGGAATACCGAGTCGGGCGAGACGGCACATCCCGTGGAACGGCCAGCAACCGTGCGGCTATCAAGTTCCACATATATGCCTGTGATGCGATGGTGATGCGACTGGTGCGCGTAATTGTGAATGATTGAAAAGTGCGCGAAATTAAAGGATGACCGAGTGCACGTGCTGGGTCGCCTGAACAACGACGACGCCGAGGACCGGTACACGTGAGAGCGTGGAGCGCAAGCATCCAAGACCATAAAGCAAACAAGGGCCAATGGCTGATCACCACGGAGTTTTGAAAGGCCAATCGGGACGAGACAAGTGTGCCCCAGAGGAAGCCAATCCTGAAGGGCAAAAGAGCTAGTAGTTCGAGGTGAACGAGGCAAGAGGAAGGTCACAGCTGGGAGCTGAAGACAGGCAGTCGGGTGGCAGACCTGAGCCTTCTGGACTTCACCCGGTCTGGACCTCCGGACAACGCCTTCCAAGGACGGCGAGCTGCCTCAACGGTCGAGACCAAGGCCTGCAGATTCCGGTGCGGGTGCAGCAACGGCAGTTCGGGTCACGGGCCTGAGCCTTGCAACCAGCCACCTCATCGGGCGAATCTGGGCCGCCACAGGCATCACCGAGCGAGTCCCGTTCAATCGTCGCCGCCAGCGAGCATCGGTACACGCCGTCGCCACCATTACAGCAGCAACGTTTTGGTGAGATCGAACTTGCTCTCTTCCCTGCACCGCCGAATCACCGCGTCAGAACTGCATCATGTAGCTGTGACTTTCCGTCGGCAGTTTCGGGACTTTAGATGTTTGTTTTCCTTCTAAAACCCGCTTTTAGCCAGCTACTCATTTCTTGTAGTTTGTGTTTGAGTTTTGCTTCAGTTCTGCAGTAAATGTTTAGGTGTTGTTTGTTAAGCAAACGGCTTTGTCCTTATTAGAAAAACTCTCCGGGGCTCAACCAGGAGAAACAAATCAGCAACAAGAACCCGCATCACAAACTGGCGTCCGCAGCGACAGGACAAAGCCGTTGGTTTGACACCTTCATTTATTGACGCGGTTGACATCATGTCGAATATGCGAGAGCTAATGGCCTTGGCGGATCGCATGGGAATTGATGGGGCGGATTTTAAAGCATGGTACGAGGAGAAGGAGGCACGAGCACGAGAGGAACGGGCTGCGGAACGAGAAGCTCGAAAGGAACAGTTGGAACGGGAGACGCAGGCCAAGAAGGAGCAGCTTGAGCTCGAGACGCGCGAAAAAGAAAAACAGCTCGAACTGGAGACACGCGCAAAGAAGGAGCAGCTGGAATTAGAGAACCAAAACCTGCAACTGCGTCTTAGACTTGCCGAAGCTGAGAATAGCCGTGTAGAGACAAGAACTGTTGACTCAGCACCAGGCTCAGCACAAGAAAGGAGTGTTTCATGCAGCGTGAATCCTCATAAGTTGATACCGGGATTTAATGAAAGCCGGGACGACTTGGACGCCTATTTAAAAAGGTTCGAGAGAGTCGCCATCGGCCAAGAATGGCCTAGGGACAAATGGGCCACAGCTTTAAGTTTATGTTTGAGCGGAGAAGCCTTAAAGGTGTTTGGAAGACTTTCGCCGGAGGATTCACTCGATTATGATAAAGCCAAGTTGGCGTTGCTCCAGCGTTTCCGTTTTACGGCCGAAGGGTATCGGGAAAAGTTCCGACAAAGCAAGCCACAGGACGGCGAAACAGGCAAGCAGTACGCAACTAGGCTACTGAGTTTTTTCGATCGTTGGGTCGAAATGTCGAGGACCGGAAAAGAATATTCGGCTCTTCGTAACTTGATAGTTACAGAACAGTTCTTAAGAAACTGTCATCACCGTTTGGCACTTTTCCTGCGAGAAAAGAACTTCAACAAGCTAGAGGACATGGCCGAGGCCTCAGATAACTTTTTAGAAGCTCAGAGGCAAGTCAACCTGTTAGTTTTCCGAGAAAAAGTGGAATCTAAAAGCAATACGGAAAAAAGTGGTAGTTACTCGGAGAGAGGAGCAGTACGTTGTTTTGTATGTGGCAAAATGGGTCACAGGGCATCGGAGTGCCGATCAAGGCCAAAACAACCTTTCTGTGGATATTGTCAGAAGGCGGGGCATGATTCCAAAACTTGCTCAAAGAAGAACGGTTCAGCCAACAAGACGTCATGTCTTTTGTCGCCAGAGGAGCACTCAACGGAAGTGAAGCTTTCACCGGACAAAGAAGAGGACATGGCGGGCGCCGTGAATACTCACCCGAAGTTTGCCACACACAAAATGCCCGTGTTACAGGGCCGAATCTTTGGCCGAACCGTCTCAGTGTTGCGGGATACGGGTAGCAATACACTGGTGGTGCGTCGTTCTCTGGTACCCGATGAAGCCCTCATAGGTACTACCGCTACGCTATTCTTAGCCGATGGCAGTAGCATCATCGTTCCTGAGGCGGAGGTGGAAATTCATTCACCTTATTTTTCTGGTACATCTATTGTCAAATGCATGACAAACCCACTCTACGACCTTATCGTCGGAAATGTACCAGGTTCACGTGAAGTCCATGACCCCGATACCAAGTGGGAGGAAAGGATTCCGGTAAAAACCTACCCCAACTATATAGCGAGTGGAAAAGGAGCAGATAGAGAGGATGGTACCCTGAAGTCTTCAGTGGTTGGTATCAAAATCCGAGAGCAACGGTCAATCTCATCTGAAATCGATGTACCCACCTTGAAGACGACCCGAAAGGATCTTAGTGCCGCTCAAAAACAGGACAAGACCCTAGATTCTTGCAGGAGTAAAGTAGGTCAAGGGCTACAGGGAGGATCAAAGTCCTATTCGTTCGAGATAGAAAAGGGGCTGCTATACCGCTATTATCACCTACCATCTGGTAAGGTGATTCAACAAGTAGTAGTGCCCCAAAGATTGCGCAGCCAAGTGCTTACTTTGGCGCACGAAACCCTGATGTCGGGGCATCAAGGAATAAAAAGAACGATTGATCGTGTTCTACAATCATTTTACTGGCCAGGAGTTCAAGAGGCAGTGAGGAGATACGTGCGCTCTTGTGACGCATGCCAACGAACCTACCCCAAGAGCAGAGTTGGTAAGGCACCACTAGGTCGAATGCCTTTGATAGACACCCCATTCGAAAGAGTGGCAGTGGACATTATCGGGCCTTTAAAGCCAATATCACACATGGGTAATCGATATATACTAACACTAGTGGACTTCGCTACTAGATACCCAGATGCAATAGCCCTGCCATCCATCGATTCAGCCACAGTAGCCGAGGCACTGGTAGAGATGTTTTCTCGAATCGGGTTCCCGCGTGAGGTACTTTGTGATCAGGCATCATGCTTTACATCGGAGCTAATGAGAGAGGTCAATGACTTGTTGGCGATCAAGCATCTCAGCTCCACACCCTATCATCCCATGTGTAATGGCTTAGTGGAGAGATTTAATGGCACACTAAAGCAAATGTTGCGTAAATTGTGCCAAGAGGAGCCCAAGACATGGGACCGACTATTAGCCCCACTCCTGTTTGCGTACCGGGAAGTCCCGCAAGCCAGCTTGGGATTTTCGCCTTTTGAGCTGATCTACGGTAGAAATGTTCGAGGACCTCTCAGTCTACTTAAAGAATTATGGACCGGAGACAATCAAAGCGAGGAAGTGAAGACAACATATGGGTATGTCCTGGATCTCAGAGATCGCCTAGAAAAAACATTGCAGTTGGCACAAGAAAACCTGTCACGAGCTAAAACAACGCAGAAGAAATACTATGACCGGGGAAGTCGGATGCGTCGGCTAAAGGTTGGAGACCGCGCCCTCGTACTACTTCCCACGACGGAAAACAAGCTTATGATGCATTGGAAAGGACCTTTCAGGGTCACAGGAAAGAAGGGTGACTCTGACTACTGGCTGGATATGGGACATACTACCAAGCTGTTCCATATAAACATGTTAAAACGCTACGAAGAGCGTCCTCCAGAAATATCACCCCAGTCCGCATCTTTCATTGTAGTGGAAGAGGAAGAGACAGACACGCCAATGCCTACCTTTAAAGCTACTGAGGGCTTTGGTACTGAAGCTATCAAGCTTGGTCCTAACCTCAGGAATAGACAAAGGGAAGAAATTGACGAGCTCCTAGCCACCCATAAAGACGTCTTTTCCGAAGTCCCCGGCAAGACAAACTTGTTAGAGTGTCGTCTTAAACTGACAACGTCCGAGCCTATCAACACTCCACAATATCCGTTACCATTCGCAATGAAAGAGGTAGTTGAGAAAGAAGTCGGAGAAATGCTGCGACTCGGAGTGATTGAAAGGTCCGACTCACCTTACAACTCACCATTGGTGCTGGTGAAGAAGCCCGATCAGAGTTACCGTACTTGCATCGACTTCCGTCGCATCAATGATGTGTTGGTCTCCGACGCAGAACCAATTCCGAGAACGGATGTATTGTTTACAGAGATCGGCACTAGAAAATTCTTTTCCAAGTTTGACCTTACGAAAGGATACTGGCAGGTGCCCTTGGACAAAGAATCCCGGCTAAAAACGGCATTCTCCACCCAATCGGGACACTACCATTTCCTCTATATGCCATTCGGTATCAAAACAGCGTCCGCAGTGTTTACCCGGCTAATGAGACGTCTCCTTCAGGGCATCCCGAACGTCGTTCATTATATCGATGATGTTCTCGTCGCTACGACAACCTGGGAGGAACACATGCAGACTCTGAGTGAACTGATGAATAGGATTCGAGAAGCAGGACTCAAAATTAAGCCCCAGAAATCGGAGATTGGAATGACGTCGATTGTGTTCCTGGGTCATCGACTGGGAGATGGAACAATTCAGCCGGTAGAGGACACGATCATAAAAATCGCCAAAGCCCCATTACCCACTACGAAGAAACAACTACGTTCGTTTCTTGGCTTGGCAGGATATTATCGTGATCTAATCCCTCACTACGCTGAGAAGGCACTGCCTCTGACAGAGATGACAAAGAAAAGGGAGAGTAACAAGATCAATTGGAATATTGAAGGGCAGACAGCTTTCGAAACACTAAAGCAAGCTCTGGCGTCTGGACCTATTTTAAAGGCTCCGGATCTCAAACGTGGATTTGTACTCCGCAGTGACGCCTCCGATTCTTGCATCGGTGCAGTCCTTATGCAAGAGCACGACGGTGTTTTATACCCGGTAAAATACGCCAGTCGTCAGCTACTGCCTCGAGAACAGAACTACTCAACAATCGAGCGGGAGTGTCTCGCGTTGGTGTGGGCAGTGGAAAAGTTCCACATATTTTTATATGGGACATATTTCACGGTTCAAACAGATCACCAACCGTTGCAGTACTTATCTCGAGCAAAACACCTCAACAGCAGAGTTCTGCGGTGGAGTTTAGTACTGCAAGAGTACAACTTTCACGTAGAACATATAAAGGGATCCGAGAATGTTGGAGCCGACTACATGAGTAGGTTGCAGTGAATATGTTCTGTGTGTTATTATTACAAGGTTATGCTTGTGTGGTGGACTGTTACTGGAGTTAATGACTGTATTTGTACTGTTCTTAGTTGCTGCCAAAAACTTTTCTTATTGTTGTTGGTTGAATGTTACGTTCTGTGGACTCGGTGTTTCGACGTGAGACATGTCAACGAAGAAGCAGTGTGGTGCCATCGGTGTGTTGTGATAGCTTGTGTGGTGCGCATCGAACGACAGTTTTTCAACGGGAAAAACTTCTTCGAAAGGGGGCCATTGTGATGCGATGGTGATGCGACTGGTGCGCGTAATTGTGAATGATTGAAAAGTGCGCGAAATTAAAGGATGACCGAGTGCACGTGCTGGGTCGCCTGAACAACGACGACGCCGAGGACCGGTACACGTGAGAGCGTGGAGCGCAAGCATCCAAGACCATAAAGCAAACAAGGGCCAATGGCTGATCACCACGGAGTTTTGAAAGGCCAATCGGGACGAGACAAGTGTGCCCCAGAGGAAGCCAATCCTGAAGGGCAAAAGAGCTAGTAGTTCGAGGTGAACGAGGCAAGAGGAAGGTCACAGCTGGGAGCTGAAGACAGGCAGTCGGGTGGCAGACCTGAGCCTTCTGGACTTCACCCGGTCTGGACCTCCGGACAACGCCTTCCAAGGACGGCGAGCTGCCTCAACGGTCGAGACCAAGGCCTGCAGATTCCGGTGCGGGTGCAGCAACGGCAGTTCGGGTCACGGGCCTGAGCCTTGCAACCAGCCACCTCATCGGGCGAATCTGGGCCGCCACAGGCATCACCGAGCGAGTCCCGTTCAATCGTCGCCGCCAGCGAGCATCGGTACACGCCGTCGCCACCATTACAGCAGCAACGTTTTGGTGAGATCGAACTTGCTCTCTTCCCTGCACCGCCGAATCACCGCGTCAGAACTGCATCATGTAGCTGTGACTTTCCGTCGGCAGTTTCGGGACTTTAGATGTTTGTTTTCCTTCTAAAACCCGCTTTTAGCCAGCTACTCATTTCTTGTAGTTTGTGTTTGAGTTTTGCTTCAGTTCTGCAGTAAATGTTTAGGTGTTGTTTGTTAAGCAAACGGCTTTGTCCTTATTAGAAAAACTCTCCGGGGCTCAACCAGGAGAAACAAATCAGCAACAAGAACCTGCATCACAATGCCGCATGCAATGCGTCTCCCGCTCGCTCCTATACTTGCGTGCAGCGCGAGTCCACAAACCGGCGATAACGTAAGAGGAGCCGATCAGTCTAACGCTGCAGCTCGCCTATACGGCTTCTCGGAACAGCAAGTACTTTCGAACCTCAAAAATATGCAGACGCATTGTGCGGCTAAGCCTAAAGCGTCGTCTACAGTTTACTTCGAAACAGGAAGCAGCAGTTCCCCCTTTCATTATTTTTTTCTTTCTGTTGCCTGTACTGCACCGAGGCATCGGCACGGGTCGCAAGAGTGGGCACCGCTTAGTCTCTGCCACAGAACGAGATTCCACGAGAATACCGAATGAACGAAACGATCTGCGCTCTTCGGGTAACCCATACGAAGACGAGTACGCGGTGAAAGACCCGGACGTACGTCTGCTCGTGCAATGAGACATTCATCGCTTTCGTGTATGCATACACTAGCTACACAGCACGACGAGGGTTTTGCTGTGCATGTGTTCGATTCATTTCATAACAGAAGCATGCATATAATATATATATATATATATATATATATATATATATATATATATATATATATAAAGACCTGAGTGAAAATGAACGTATGAAGGGCTGTTAAACGTTGGTGAAAGTTAGCGCCGTGTGCGTTATCTTCGACAGTCCTTATAACCGTTGTACGCATTGAGCATTAATGATGAAAATGAACGCTCAAACGAACCGTATAGCGCTAATGAAACTGACTCTATACAACAACCGCGCAACACCCTCGTGTCGACGCTATCTTTCGCTTCATGCACTGCCGGAGTTATCGGGTGGTCTCTCGATGACAGCGGTCCCGGCAACAACCCTGCAGCAGCTGTATAGGGACATGCGCATCCATGCGCCCGCTCTGGGCCCGAGGCTTCATCAACCGCTATACACGATGAACGCAAGCCTCGTTGTGTCAAAAACATCGGAGAAGCCGCGAAGCCTCTGACCCCTCCTAGTTTTCATGTTAAGCCGGCTAATCTTTATGAGCAAAATTTTATATTGGTGTGACGCCATAAAACGCGAAGCACCGCTTTGAACATCAGTAAAACGGCACTGACTAGCGCGTTCGTTGCATAAATGTTCGAAATCGACCTGCCGGACTACTATTATAGGATATACATCATTTCCACTGCTTGCGATATAACTGTGGATTTTTTCACTCACATAATACATACATCCGTAGTCGTAAAGAGGTTTTTTGAAAGAAATACACTTTTTCAGAGCCAGATAGGACAGAGCGCACCCTATATCTGCATCTGTGTATACACCTCAGACTTTCTCTTTCAAACCTTTAATCATTAATACATAAGGGGCACTAAGGAAGGTAACACAACGGAGAACTACAATTGCATGATATTCGGGGCAGCATTGTATAAAAAAAGAAAAAAAAAGAAGCTTTCCAGAGAAGGATGTAAGTATACGCAAACGATGAAGAGCCCGTACAGGTATTTATTGTCTTCTATCTGAACAATGACCTGGCGTTTTCTCGGTGATGAAACGTTTAATTAACGCATGCGCGCAGTTATACATAAAGCTCTCATTTAACGTTCTCAGCCGGGCGAACGGCTAAAACAATTAATCACGTCAGCATTGATTAATTACTATGATTTGCTAAGCCAGCGAGCGAGTATATCGCGAAAAGACGGTGGATCGCGCTATAGTGACAACGAGCTTGGAGGATCTAAGGGCACAGGCACAACAAGACAGCCAGGGTTTTGACGGGGGCTGGAGGTCCTTCAGCCTTCCAGCTCGCGTCACCTTCCGCGTTTCCTTTTGTCCCTTTGTGCGCCGACTATACGCAGCGCGTCCGTATTATTTACAAGCTCACTGTATAGTCGCGTGTGTGCATACGACACCCATGAAGGGCACAGGAAGAGACGAAGACGGCATCTGCGTCCTCTTGCATACGCGGTTCAAGACAGTGCGCACCAACGACACACCTTCCCATGCTCGTAAACAGTGGTAAGCCCCGCCCAGCCCAGAGCTCGTCGCCATAGAGTTTCTCAAATTTAACTGGAGGGCACTCTGGCGCTGCGATCGTTCACCGACCATGGGAATGATGGGCAGTACACATTTGCGTAGTCTTCGTACTTGCGGGCGGCGAATCGTACTTGCGGCTTCGTTTATTGCTGTTTCGGTTTTGTTTTGAAAGAAAGATTGAACCTTTTTGAACTTCGTGAGCCAATTTGGAAAGTAAGTCTTAAAAAATAAAATGGTGAAGCGCAACCGCTAAACATTTGCTAATACTTGTTTCGTAAGAAAACAGCTCCAAGCCCCACGAACACAAACGGAGCCAAAGGCAGGCCAGAAGTACGAAGATTAGACAAATGTGTGTACTACTCATCATTCCCATGCTCGTTGAAGCGCCGTGCGTTGCAGCTCCCATAGACACTAGCGCCAGAGTTCCCTCTAGTAAGTATTGTGGGAAACTCTATGCTCGTCGCCGCTCTCTATGATCACGTGACAAGTGGCACAGCAGCTGCAAAGCTGCCTCCGAGCACAGCGCGACGGCGAGACTCCCGCATGCTTAGCGGGAGGCTCTCCTACGCCCTGTCCTCAAAATATCCTCAAAATTTTCTAACCCGTGTCTGCCTACAGTTCTTTCAGAACTTACTGTCGTTCATTCTGTTCACTGAAACATGTGTCGGAGAAATTGCGGCTGTAAAGAAAAAAGAAATTCGCATTTCACGGCAAACTCGTGTGGCAGCGATAAATAATCACAGTCTCTTAACAGTAACAGTTGCCATATGAAGGCTTTGGTCGTGATGCAAGCGCTTCATTTCTTGCTTTAGCGGAAACGAAGTTGCCGCGCTGGACACTAGCCATGTATGATGTTCTGGATTAACGAACACATCAGCGATGCCCTTCTCACCCACTATAGTGCGATTACAGCGCCAGTATATGACAGAAAATTACAAAAATACAGTCGTTCGGTCGGTAATGGTTTTAGTTTTAGTGCACTGATACGAAGACACCGAGAAAATGCAACACTCAGAACTCGTTCCGCACATTTCTGGAAAGAACGAGGATTTTGTATCGATCGTCATAGGAACCGCAATACACGACATCTCTACAATCCCTATGAGGCTCCAAAAAAAAAAACAATAGGTGCGTCAGAGATCCTTCGGTGCTGCTTGCTGACTGCGAAGTGCAAGCTAGATTGCGATTGAGGGATTGAATTGTTCGCGTAACCATTTTTTTGCCAGTGAGCTCATGCTGTGTTTTCGAACTCACTGTACGTATGTCATCTTTCACTCGAACTTTTAGTTGCGAGTCTGCGCACGTGGTGTCTTTCACTTTGTCTGCTCAGATTTGGGTGCACGTTAAAGAACCCCAGCTGGTCCAAATTTACGGAGCCCTCCACTACGGCTTCTCTCATAATCATATGGTGGTTTTGGGACGTTAAACCCCACATCAATCAAATCAATTTATCAATCCCTTTGTCTGCATCCTTGCTTGTATTAGCGCAGTTCAACCATAACAGAATGAACTTCAACTAGCTAGCCCAACTTCGTGCTCTTTTGCAACTGCACTGGTGCCCCTACTATTTTGTGAACTTCATATTGTAGCAGGCATGCATACACAAACGACCTGCACATTATCATTTACGTGACGTCCATAAACGTCGTGAAGTCATCGCATTTCTGCGTGCGAACCAATGAGACTTGAGACAACGCAGTTTCTTTTCGGCGCCGCAGATGTCTCAGCCATGCAACAGCGGCTACGGTATGCGCCATAACCCTATACGGGGCAAGTGCGGTTATCGCTGTTCGGGTGGTTCCCGGGACCCGAACAGGTCTGACCAGTGCCTCCCCCCCTCCTTCACGTGGAATGCTACACTGTGCCCGCAAGCAAGCAACGCGGTGGGAAGGGATTGGGGGAGCTCCGGGTCTTCGGACTGGACAAGATCCTGCTTTGCACAAACGCGATCTGCACTGTGGGCCATCTCCTATATATGTGCCCGCATGCCTGCATACAACAGGACACACATAGAGAAGGAGAGGGAAGGTGGGTTTCGGACGAAGGCGTGAGGAGGGCAGACGTGAGTCACCGCTTCTCTTGGTCGTCGTCTTGTCCTTTCTTGTCCACGGCCAGGGCGTCTTCTTTTCTTGGGTAACGCTCGCGCTCCTATCTGTGCGTATATCGCCGAGAACACTTATATATCTGTACGGCCCGGGCGACGTCCGCCCATGCAATAAAGAAAGAACTGATGGAGCGACCGGTTAACATCCTCCTTGATAGCGAACGGGGTGAACAGGAGAGGGTGGTACGGTGCGTAGTCAAACGCGGAGCGGCAGCAGCAATATCCTTCAATCTAAAACACGTCCTTCTCTTTTCACCCTCACCCGGTTTTCTTCTTCTTTTGTATACACACATCGTCCTAGGGTCAAGGAGACCACGTCTAGATCTCAACGCGTGCGACAGCGATCCTCGCTATATATACTAGAAGGAGAGGAGGAGCGCCCACGTCACACACGAGAAACACGGGCGACGGCGGCTGTGGCACGCGCGGCTCATCGTATCGTTCTGTTTCTTCTTTTCGTTGTTTTTACTGCTTTCGGGGTCACCCATTTTTTCGGGGGTAATGAAAAAGAGGAAGAAGAACCGTTATTGGAACCAGACAACGTCTGGCGCCTGCCCCCCCCCCCCCCCCCCGCCGGGCTCTTCACTGACGGGTGATGCGCGAAACGAAATCGGATGAACGAGGAGGGCGGGAACGGGTTTGCCGAGCAGCGGGAAAACGACAAAGTTTGAGAGGTATACGAACGAAAAACGAAACAAAAAAAGAGCAAGTGCGAAGCGCGAGAGAATCGCCGTTCACTGAGCGTGTGCACGATATGCACACACGGCGTCTGGCGACCTATATTAGATGGGTGGCACTATCTGGAAGGCGATACATACATGGAAGCCCTTCGCGACACCTGTGTGATCTGGCTACTCTTGGAAAGAAGTTTAAAATTGAGGACTTCTCTTTTTTGTTCGAGAACAAAGAAAACTAAACCCCTAAATTTAAGCTTTTTTTTTCCTTCATTCATGGCAAGGGTACGGTCACCTGCCAGCTCGCAATAAGATCATGTGCTACTTGACACTAACAGGCTATAAAAAGTGTGCCACACTCAACGCAGTGGCTACCCGGTGCGCTGACTGCACATATTATATGTATGTATATACCCCATAAAGAGGGCGAAAGGATGGCCGCCGCTGTAGCTCAGTAGGTGGAGCATTGGGCGTGCTATTCGAAGTTGCAGGTTCCGTTCCTGCCAGGGACAAAGTATCTTTTCATCCACTCTTCTTTCTTCACATTTACATTACATTTTCTTCGAACAACAACCACTATACTTTCCTTGGCATCGCTCTCCGTAGTAATATTGGCTACTCTAGTGACGGGTGAGGGATCATCTGAGATGATGAGATATTTTTTATAGATATAGGAAGATTAGAAGATAGGCAATGGGGTTGAGTCCGATTGTAATGAAAATAAATGTTAAAGAAGAGAGAATAAAATGCCGCTGTTGGCGCTGTAACTGCTCTTGCTCCACGACCCTGGCGGTCATTGGATCCCGCAGAGTTCAGAAGTAGGAGCACAGTCAAATCCTGCCGCGACCGTTTCAATGAAAGAGACAACTTTATTTCCTTGTCAAAACGACACGCAATACACGGATAACCATTGAAATTTGTAACTTCGATATTAAAAATGTAAAATAGGTTTCGCCGGCTTTCTGTTTTTCTAATAAACCTTTGTTTTCTTTTATATATTACCCGTCGAATGAATTAAAAATAAATTTACTATCTACACCGAATAAATTAACATCATAAACTGACTACATATCATTGCGGTATGTGGTGTCTATTTGACACAGAAAACGGGCACTTGGCAATGTGCGACGGTGACGGTGTATTCTGGGACTTTCGGCATTGTTATACCACAATTATAGAAGGAAGTGAACAAGCAAGTATAGGTAGAGGACGACATTTGTCCGGCATCGCAGGGACACTCTCTTCCCATTTATTGCTGTTTTTTTATTTGAGAGAGAAAGGAAGATCAAAATTTGGCCCATGGTACGACAGTGTGGTGAGTAAGGGGAGTTAACTCAATGGGGCTAGGTCAAGGGACGCACTCAAGACAACCTGATAACACGAAGACGTTCTTTATATATCGGACGAGGACAATATCACACACGAAGGAATCTCACAATGATACATGGAAAGACTAGAATAAAGTTCCTTCCCCGCGAGACGAAAGTCTATGTCGTTACAGTCAGGGTGCTTCACTCCCGCGACACCAAGTTTACATGCCCCCACTTACATACTGTTATGCCAGCGAGTCCTCGTCAAACGTCCGTGCCTCGGAAAAAGGCAATCTGGGTCAAGGCCAGCCCGCAGTCTGCCTGGCGCGATCACCTCGACGGCGTGAACACGCGCGGCGCCCCTCTGGCCCATGTGCAGTGAGTCAGCGGCGCACGTGACAGCGAGCCGGCGGCCGCGTGTCGGGTGGTCTGACGCATGGCGCGGCGACCCCCATTGGCGGAATCTGCTCTGACGACCAGCGGCGCTTCTGATTGGACACTTTGGTTGGACCCGGTGTAAATAAAAGAAGCCCTGCGGCGTGTCGTGATCGGCGGTCCTATGTGAGAGGCGTCCCCGTGTCGGAGTGCCGACATGTGTGTGAGTCAGCGGTTTTAGGCGAAAGGCTGACCTATGTATTAGAGAGAGGAGCTCGGCTCTTCGAGTCTCTGCCGGCCCCAGTGCCGAAATTGTAACGCCTCTGTATATATGCTGTACATAAACCTTGTTTAACTCACCGTCGTCTCGTCCGCTCGTCTCCTCAGCTCTGCGCAGAAGCAGTCGCGAGCTGAGAAACATACGCTACCAAACGGCTGGTGACCTTCCCGGCGGGGTCGAAAGCAGTGGCGCCTCCGGGACCGCGTCGGCGTCGCCGTCTTTCGCAACAGTGGTGGCTTCGGCGGGACAGGCCCGTCGTTCGCAACAGTGGTTGGCAGCTGCGGGATCGGCCGGCGTCAGCGACATCGATGCGGTGAGTGCCTGATGTTTTCCCCTCAGTTCACCAGACTACTCTAGCTCAGGTTGTAGTAGTTTAGAGAAGGGCTGTGTGAAGCATTAGAGTGAGCTTTGATCGTTTCAAGCAAAGTCGAAGTGCTTTGAAACCAAAGTTAATGCGGAGGGGGTAAACACGGGAGAGTGAAAAATTGCTTGCGCGTCTTGCTAGTTGACTTATAGTGGGTACGGCAAGTAAATTGTTAACAGGGGCAAACAGCAAGAGGCTAGTGTGAACGATGGAGAACCTTAAAGTGAAGGAACTCATCGAAATTTGTGAGGAACTCGGCATTACTCTGGGCCGTGCGAAACGAAAGCAAGCGATCCTTGAGATCATGAAGGATGAGGGAGTGTCGGCTGAGGAAGTCGATGAGGCCTGGGTGGATATTAAAGCACGCCGTGAGGAGGCTGAAAGGCGAGAAGTAGAAGCTCGCGAACGTGAGGAAGCTGAAAGGCGCGAAGCTCGCGAACGTGAAGAAGCTGAAAGGCGCGAAGCTCGCGAAGAAGCTGAAAGGCGCGAACGTCGCGAGCGCGAGGAGGCTGAGAGACAAGAGCGCCTAGAGTTGAAACGACTAGAATTGGCAATCCTACAGTGTTCGCAGGCGCCTAGCGTAGCTTCTCCGACGATTCAGGTCAGCGGTTTCAGAATTCGGGACCAACTGCCACCGTTCGTAGTAGGCGAGGACATGGCGAAGTATCTCGTCAAGTTTGAACACGTCTGTGAGCGAAACGCTTTGGAGCGGTCTCTTTGGGCGCGGAACCTGCTAGCTCTTCTTCCCGGCGAAGTGTCCGACGCGATAACTTGCTTGTCGAGGGAAGCGTTTGAGAGCTATGACGAGGTTAAGGAAGTGCTCTTGAGACGTTATAAGTTGTCACCCGAGGCTTTCAGGCAAAGGTTCCGGTATGCTGAAAAGGGGAATGAGTCACACGTTGACTTCGCGTTTCGTCTTAAAGCCGATTTAATTGAATGGCTCAAGGGCGAAGGTGTTTATGACGACCGCGATAAAGTGGTGGAATGCGTTGCATTGGAGCAGTTCTACCGCTGCATCGAGGATAATGTCAGACTTTGGCTGCAGGACAGGCTTGGTGAAGTACAGCTAAACAAGGCAGCAGAGTTAGCTGAGGAGTATTATACTCGCCGAAAGTTGCACAGCAGGGCAGTGCGCGTGGAAAAGTATGAAAGGAAAGAGGGCTTCTTAAAGAAACCTGATCAACGGAGACCCGCTCCGCATCGTAATTTCAAGAAGGACCCGTCTCTTACGAAGGACAGTGTAGGGGAAGGGCAAACAGAAGCGGAGAAATCGAGTGAGGTTTCTACCACACAGGCATTTGAATCGGAAAACAAACGGAAGCCGCTAATCTGCTACAACTGCAAAAAGGAAGGGCACATCGCGAGAAACTGTCAGGAAAAGTTTGCCTTCGCAACAATCCGAGAATCAGAAAAAAACATGCGGTTGTTGGAGCCGTATCTCCAAGAAATTAGGGTCAATGAGAAAACGTGCCGAGCACTTAGAGACTCAGCGGCAACCATGGACGTTGTCCATCCTTCATTGGTGTCTCCGGATGACTTCACAGGAGAATGCGCGTGGATCAGGCAAGTCGCCGAGGAGCAGAGTGTTCGCTTACCAATCGCCACCGTTGTCATTGAAGGCCCGTTCGGTAAGCTTCGCACCGAAGCGGCTGTGTCTGCCGCGCTGAATGGTCGTTTTTCTTATCTTTTCTCCAACAACTCGGAGCAGCTTCTCAAAGAGCAGGGCAAATCGTTCTTCCCCAACTTAGCGTGCATGGCTCCCACGCGATCGCAAGCGCGAAAGCTTTCGCGGAAGCTTGACTTGGTTCCATGCGGTGAACTCTCAAGTGACCTTGTCGGCGGGTCGACGGAACCCCAGAAAGGAAATTTTCCGCATGAGTCATGTGAGCAGTCACGCGAGCGGCCCGTCGCGGGAGCGGCCGGCGCGGTATGCGCTGGGGGAGACGACGTGGCGCCATTGAGTCAGAGCGAGAGGGTTGCAACGCTCTCGCCTGTAGCGGAAAGTTGGAGCGAGCTGCCGAGAGTTGATCGAGAGACGCTCATTCGAGGGCAGCGTGAGGATCTCTCGATTGAAGCGCTAGTGGAAAGCCAAATTGAAGCGCGAGTGGAAAGCCAGAAAAACGCGGCAAAAGTGCTGTCGAAGGAGCACTACGAGAAATCGGGGAAGAAGCGCGCTTTTGAAGTTGATAATCAGGTAATGCGGCTGCAGCCACCCAAAAGGAACAAGCTTGAGGTTGATTGGGAAGGGCCCGCCAAAGTATTATCGAAGCCTTGCGATACAAATTATGAGGTGCAAGTAGGAGGGCGGCAGAACAAAATTTACAACTTGATGAAACCCAATGTTCAACATCAAGCGGTCGTAAATCAGCTGTTGAAGGCTTCGGAGGAAGAGGAAGCAGAAAATTTGAGTTCTAGTGAAGTAATCGAAGGGGGATCGAAAGTAATCCGGGAGCAGATAAACCTAGAGCCTAGCTTAAGTGAAGGAGGACCTGAGAAAGAGGACCTGAGAAAGATTGGTTCCGAGTTTGAAGACGTGTTTTCGGACCGCCCCGGAAACACGAGGGTGATCGAACACGATATCGAGCTAAGCGGTGAGGAGCCAATCCATAGCAAGCCGTATCGTTGTTCTCCTGTGGAACGTCGCAAGTGTGAGCCGCTCTTGGTACCGCATAGGTATCGTCGCCTAAAAGTGACCGGTTACTGAGATGGAGCGTGGTACTCCGGCAGGGCAACTTTGACGTTCGCTAAAAAAAAAAAAAAAAAAAAAAGAGAAAGCTATACGCTAATGCAGGTGCATTGAGCAGTGCGTTCCAGCTAGTAACTTCTTAACCTTTCGGTTTCTCGTTGGTGATTCGGGGCAAAATTTTGACCTCATCACGACCTGGGCTGAGCGCTCTCGTTCAGAGTGATCTCAAGGGACCAACTTTATGTGGTATTCTAATTCGTTACGTTGTTGCACGTGGGAAAAAAAATTGAGTTGTCATTTTAAGAGTCTTTTGTCCCACATGTGCCTCTTGATGTAGAGGGAACAAAATTCCGATAAACACGTAGATAGGTATATGTTGTACTATACTTTGTCTGGTGTTCTGTCGGGTGACCGAGGGCACTTGCGTGTGTCGTGTGTTGTCTGTTGTCGATCCGTTCTTGGCAAGTTGCAGAACCATCGACAAGTGCTGAAACCGAAGATGGTCAGAAGAGACGAGTGAAGTTGGCCAGCAAGTTGTGGCGACAAGCCAGTGGAGCTGGGATCCGTCGTCAAAAGTGGAATGTGTTCCCGGACCAGTCTGGAGCTGTATTCTCCCCATGGCCCTGGAGGCGAACCTGGAGGGACCTGGCGAACGAGCGCACCTGACATCCGAGCCCCGTGGAAGCAGCTCGTCTTTCCGGTGCATTGTCTGGCGGCGGGGGTGCTGTTATGCCAGCGAGTCCTCGTCAAACGTCCGTGCCTCGGAAAAAGGCAATCTGGGTCAAGGCCAGCCCGCAGTCTGCCTGGCGCGATCACCTCGACGGCGTGAACACGCGCGGCGCCCCTCTGGCCCATGTGCAGTGAGTCAGCGGCGCACGTGACAGCGAGCCGGCGGCCGCGTGTCGGGTGGTCTGACGCATGGCGCGGCGACCCCCATTGGCGGAATCTGCTCTGACGACCAGCGGCGCTTCTGATTGGACACTTTGGTTGGACCCGGTGTAAATAAAAGAAGCCCTGCGGCGTGTCGTGATCGGCGGTCCTATGTGAGAGGCGTCCCCGTGTCGGAGTGCCGACATGTGTGTGAGTCAGCGGTTTTAGGCGAAAGGCTGACCTATGTATTAGAGAGAGGAGCTCGGCTCTTCGAGTCTCTGCCGGCCCCAGTGCCGAAATTGTAACGCCTCTGTATATATGCTGTACATAAACCTTGTTTAACTCACCGTCGTCTCGTCCGCTCGTCTCCTCAGCTCTGCGCAGAAGCAGTCGCGAGCTGAGAAACATACGCTACCAAACGGCTGGTGACCTTCCCGGCGGGGTCGAAAGCAGTGGCGCCTCCGGGACCGCGTCGGCGTCGCCGTCTTTCGCAACAGTGGTGGCTTCGGCGGGACAGGCCCGTCGTTCGCAACAATACCCACACAGTTTACATGATCCACATGCAGGCTAGACGTCATTTGACGTCACACGATTGTTTTAACCGAGCAGGCTGTTTTCACTGCGTACACTCTGTGTGCGTGGGTGTCGGGAATTACTGCCGCAGCACGTGGCGACGTTAATTTGTCCGTCCATCCCTTCCAAGCGTTTGCACGGCGAGGAACGAAGCCACTCAACAGAACACAGCGGTACAATTCGCGCAGTTGCGTATACCAAACAATCGCGTATCACTTGCCTAGTGTCAAGCTAAGCGGAAATTACTTGGAACGTTCTCCCCGTACAAGACACAACGTCTCGACATCCGAAAGAGCAGGCTGTACATAAACTTTTCGACATGGCACTTCGTGGCGAGTCGGGACGCGCAAGAGAAAAGGGCAAAGGCACGGAAAGGCCGCTCTGTTCCTTCTTGCTCTTCATGCAGTGAAGACTAAATTGTGGTGACAAGCGTTCAAGTTAATAGTTTTTTTTTATGTTTATCACTGATATAGCGGTGAAAATGCACTACGGGTAGAGACAAGGCGAAGCAAACACCACCGGTAGGCCACGCAAGAGAAAACTGAGAAGAATAGAATGCCCTAATACATGACCAGTCGCTTCGTGGCAGACCTACATGAGGTCGCATTAGAGCAACAGCGCAAGCAAAGCGGCACGGGCGGCGGAGAAGAAAGAGGGGCAGAGGCTGCAGCGGATAAAAGATCTGGCCGCATACGCGCGCCAGGGCGGAGCTCATTTGAACAGAGGGGGAAATCATGGCGCCGCCGCCGTATATGATGCGACGCGGGAACTGCTTCCTCGCACGCTCAGCAGGCGGTCATCGCTTCGACGCCATTGTACTATACCTCGTTTCTACGGCGACCCAAAGGCGGCTCCCGCTCTTTCAACTCAACCTGCGCCGATGATGCGGGGGGGGGGGGGGGGGGGGGCTGGATACGAGTGATGCAGAGAGAAAGCGTTCCTCCGCCCAGCCCGACCGTATGTCGATGTCAGCGTGCCCTCGGTCGGAGCCCCCCGCGGTACAGCGTTATATGTGGCGAGGAATTGGAAATGACGCACAAGCCGAGGCCAGACTGGTCGCGGCGGTAATTGCTCGGGCGCTGGCTTGTGCAGGGAAAGAAAGGAATTGGGGAACCGACAGAAATGTTCAGGTTTCTAAGAACGCAGTTTGGTGTGACAAAGCGGGATTGGGTAACGGAAGAGCGGAAAGCTCGCGGTTGGATGACGTGCGTGCAGTTGAGTGTGACACGTCAACAGCGGTGTTTTGGGAAGTTTGGCAGTATACTTCTCGAGGTTGCGGTGTGGGTCCAAATTGTGTGAGTAGTACAAAAAAAATGGAAAAGGTGAAACCCGGGGTGACGGCAATGTACGTACACGGCAAAGAACAGTGAGCCCGGGGAAGGAGGTTGAAGAGGAGCAAGAAAGAGCGCAGTGCGAGAGCTTCAGTATCAGCCCGGGTAAAACAAGAACAAAGAAGAAACGAGACAAACCACAAAGGTGAAAAGGAGCTAAGAGACACACAGAGGAACTGAAGGCGAAGTTGAACCCTCGAAAGTTTCAGAGCAGAGAAAGAAAAAAGAAAGCAGAACGCCATAGACACGTGGACACCACTCAATGGCGTGTGCGTTCGCGCAAGCCTCACAAGAAGCTTCGTGAGCACGTTCCACCTGCTAGCGACACAAAAGAAGACAAAGTAAAGAGACAAACAGGCGGCTTGTTAAAACCGGGGCAGGTATACGTTGAAGGAGGGAGGGGGGAGAGAAGGACACAGCACAATGTGTGTATCGACCCAACAGGAAGCGTGCGGCGGAGTCACCGAGACGAACGCGAAGACGCGTGCATGCGCAAGAGGGCGTGTACCGTCGCACTACAGCAGAGACGACGTCCGGCGAAGACGTACGCGTGCACACGCCTTCCATGCAAATAATACGCGAGTGTGCGCACACACAGCAGTGGAGAGAGAGATACCGCAAGCACACGCCTAGTGTTTCACGTGTGCGTTCCATATAGCGGACCTCTCGCCAGTGTTTGTACATACATACATACATACATACATACATACATACATACATACATACATACATACATACATAGGCACGGTGCCCCTCCATCGTCGGCGGCGACGGACGGTGTGCAGCCCCAGAGCTCGCCGTTGCTTGGTTGCCTGCTCGCTTTCAGAAATGGTGGAACCCTCGGGCCGCGGAAAGAAAAGAGACGCGCGCGTGGCACTGAAACAATCTACGCGCTCCCCCACCCTCGTTGGGACGCCACGCCCCCAACTCGTGATACCGTTTTAGTTGCCTGCTGCTCGAGTGAATCCATTGAACAAGTATGCGGTTTTTTTTTTTTCTGTTTATACGGCACAAGCCTCGTATGCCTCATGAAAGCAGAAGTGGCCCTCCGCGACGCCAACCAAAACAAGGACGAGACCACAGACGACTGCATGCGACGTCATTACCGGAATGAACGTCACGTAACACGACGACATTTGAAGACGTCATCGCATGAAATCGTCGCTTAATCCAAATGGGTGGACCTGGCCGAACCCCGAGGACCTTCAACACCATCTGGCGTGCAGAAAGCGCGGGTGGAGCGGAAGGGTCAATTTAGTGGACAAGATGATGGCTTTCACCTTCCAGTCGTCTTAGGGGAACACACGAGAAACCGCGCCTTCTTTTTCGATATTCTTTCAATACGTATATTTGTTACCGGCACCAAATGTCGCTGCCACGAAAGAATCTTTGGTCGTTGAAACTATATATACCCGGTGGTGCTCGCTTTACTTCCTTTCAGCCGACAAATACAAAACCAAACGAAAAAAAAGGGGGAGGGGGGAGAGGAAAGCGCATGTTGCGGTAATTGTTCGATTCATTCAATTATTTCAGTGCTGCAAACAGCACTCACCCGATTCCTCGACTGGTTTGCGAATCTCACGTTACGCAGTCCATGCTTTCAAGACGAAATCAGTGGCAGTCCCGGAAACTACGCATATTCGCAGCATATAGTGTCCCACAATAGGAAGCCTTGTTGCGAACCAACCGGTGAGTCCGTTGTACCGAACTGACTGCAGACAACAGCCACTGTATACTATATGCAGTCTAATGAACGTATTCCGGCAACATGCACAACAGTGTTAAAGTACACCAGTGCAGGTTAGCAAACCGGACGGGCTCAAGTGTGGTTGAATTTCCCGCCTTTGCTCTTTCGAGAAATTCGCGCCGATAGATAGATAAGATCGCACAAATAAAAGAAAACTGATTAAGTATATCAGCAGCAAGAAGAGATGCATAAAAAGAGCACGCGGAATCACGTAATATAAACTTGTAGCGTGCCGAGATCAGCCCAAGCATTACCTCTACAGCTGTTCGTTTCGAATGTTGACAACCTTTCGTCATCACACCAGTATACTATCCGAACGCCATGACCATCCGAGAATTGCTGGCAAAGTCATGATGTAGCTTACCTGTCTTATTATTTTGAGTGTATTGTCCTTTACGCTGCACAGAAACATACACAAATACGCATGCAACGAGCTCGAGCAGTCAACACTTAAAGCGCACACCTAAATTGTTGTCACACGGTGGGTAAGAGGCGTTGAGACGGGCGTACAACTGACGATGCCGGCAAAATTTCACTGTCTCCGTTAATGTTAAGGTTGTCCATTGAAAATCACGCTGAAATGCCAGGCTACATGATATGTGCACGTTTCGCGCGTAAGGGCACTCTATTAACACAGCATGTTTGACAAATGAAAAAAAAAAAGGCTATAGACGCTTCCTAAAGTTCAAGGTTCACGAAAGAAGCATCAGAACATGTCAGATTTACCAAAAGCCACCAGGACGTTATGAACTAGACCGTCACTATAACTCAAGACGATGACTCGCAATAACGGTAACCAGAACCGCCGTGAATTAAAGTTACGAATATCATGAAGGAAGAAAGCATTAATTCTTGTTACGGTAACTCGGCCATTCACCTCTTCTACTTTTTTCTATCCCTCCCGAGAATTCCAATGCAGGCCTCCAGATCACAGGCATGCGCCGCGGACAGCATCCTGACACAGTGCTCGTATAACCAACCACAAGAGTAGCAAAGAAAATAAGGGAGCGCAAAGGCGCAATGAACGACAATCACCGGATGTTGGCGCGCGAGACGGAAAGCCCAGGCAAGAAATTCGGCTCCGCGTCCGTCTTCCCGAAAGGCTTCGGCGGACGGCATCCAGATGCCCAAGACTTATTACCAACACGACGGGACAAGCGGCGGACGTGAAGCAAAGCGGTATCTGAGTGACAGGGGCGCCGCGACGCCGTATAGTCTACGAGCCCCAGGGATTCCGAGGTGGGCCTCATCCAGATCCACGCTTCATTCTTCGCGTACGCTCCACACACGCACTTTCTCTCATGTGTAAACATGCGCCAGCCCTCCCCCTATCCCTCACTTTCAATGTACGCACGCGCATACACGCACGCGTGTGCGTGATACAGATGTCCTCTACGTACCCGCCTCGCCCGGACGGGACAGCATGTTGAACGGGCGAAAGCAGATTCCTCGGCAGCAGTCGGGCAGCTCTCGGTCGCCGCGACAACGCTCCCTGCTCTCCTTTTCGCTGGTTGCGCCGAGGAGATCCCGCGAAGAGCAACACGATGCACACGCGCGCACGGAGCACTGGCTGTATGTGCAGAAAAGTCGGAGCCGCAGGCTAGAACGTCCCGTCAGCACTGGAGACCGCGCGTGCACTGGCAGTCGGCGTCAGCAGGCGCGCTACACAAGCCGGGCGGAGGAGACGTTCGAAGGAGGAGAGAAAGGAGGGGAATCTTACGTCGGTGAGCGTGGGCACGAAGAAACCGCGGCGGGCGAGCAGTCAATGACCGCAGAGGCAGGCGAAGGCGCTTGTTTCCGCTGGGGGGGGGGGGGGGGGGGGGGGGTCCGCGCAGCAACAGAAGCAAGCAGAAACCCGGCACCGAGAAAACACGCGACTGCGGCTCGCTGACGAAAGCCACAACACCACCGCTGAAACAGCCGCCCGCTGCGGCCAGTCAGTCAGTCAAGGGGGGGGACGTCCCGCGGCCGACGCGATCTGGGGACTGTGGCTGCTGTGGCGAGAGCAGAAACTAGCGTCCGCCACCCGTCCAACGCCCACCACCGCCGACACCCTTTCGTCGGCGATTCCCCTCCCCCCGATCTTTATTCTCCTGTTTTGGCGGTCCACCACCTCTTCTCCATCGGGAACCCGTTACGCTGGGTCTACGCTGGTTTATCGGGGTGTGGTGAGGGTATCCAGAGAGGAGAGAGGGGCGTCTCTATGCAGCCCTCACTCTTTGAGTACACCCCCCATCACTCACTGAAGACGATGCTGCTCATGGAGGGAGCTCCGCGACGGCAGCAACCAGGCACACACGAGCAGGAACTGGCGGTGGCCGGCGTAGATGCGAGATCCCGATGTTACTCCGGCGGTCTGCGCCGGGTAAGGGTGTACATCCTCCCCCCCCCCCCCCCCCCTACCGCTGCCCTTGAACTCGGCCGCACACGTGCGTCGCTCTTGCTCCTCCTTCACACATTCGCCTCAGCCTCCTCTTCCTTTTCGACTCTTCAAAAAGTGGGGCCTCATTTTCCTACAATACCTACGGACCCAGCGAGCACGCGTGCGCGCGATCTTGGTGATCTCGATGGCGACGCGCCGTTCTACAGGATGAGAGGGGGAGGAGGGATTGGCGGTCGGGAGCAGCTCGGCAGCGTCAGCCTGTCGGCAGCCGGCCCCGCCCGGCCCCGTCCAGGTTCGAGAGCATTATATTCGGGTCAGCGACGGTACGAAATGCGCGACAGAAGACGGAGAGCTACATCGAAGCCCCGATCCAAAGAAATAAAAAAAAAGAAGTTTTGAGAAAGAGATGGAGGTTGCATACGCTGCCATGGCTGGCACCCGTGCGGCAACGTCAGCGCGTGCGTACGGATGTTACAATTATTATTATTCTTTTTGCAAACTTCGTAGTGATTTTTTTCTAGGTAGAGCAAGACCGGTACTCTCAAAAGGCTGGAAGCGCAGGACTCGATAACAATCGCCAATATCTATCTGGATTGACGGATGCGAAAGAAACGTGCCGTCCACCGAAACACGTGTGATAAGCTGCGAGGAGGCGAGAGAGATAGCCAGCCACGGGGAGCCGACGGCGTGAGCGTACGAAGTAGCGGTGTTCAGGAGGAGCACGTTCTCCGAAAAACGATGTAGTTAACAGATTGGCGCGCCAGCTCGCTCGACCCGATACATCCGCCGAGGTAGAGGCGTGCGGTTTCGATTTGGCTATCTACACGGCGCGGCTCGGTCCATCGACTCTTCTTACCCGTTTTTATGTATTACTCTCGGTTCTTTCCAAGTCTGACGGCCTAAAATGAGGAAAGAACTAGAAACACTATAACAATGCAGGTCGAGTGGAAAGGGCTGCGAAGGGGAACCCATTCGTGACTGCAGCTTGGATGATGAGCGACCCAGGCAAACTCGAAAAAAAAAAAGTGCAGCACGTATATGTAGGCATCGATTTGTATGGTGCACAAACGCGAGGGACGCACATCGTGAACGGGCGGCAAGCCGCCCTTTGTGGAGGCACCGAGAATCGATGAGTAAGACGCTGGAAGGGCGAGCTTGCCGTGCACTTGTATCGCTGTGGCTCGGATTACTCAGTCTTGCACGAGTCATTGAGCACCTGCACAATCGTGGCACGCAGGCGCGCTTTAGAATCGTGTATTCGACCCCGCACATGCACTACGTGTTGGGCGTCGCGAAACTGGCGCGGCTGGCTGAGTCGTTACAGGTATTTCAGCCAGCTCTGGAGTTGTGGAGCGCTTCTCCCAGATTGGTTCACTCAATAAATAAATAAATTATTATTATTATTATTATTATTATTATTATTATTATTATTATTATTATTATTATTATAGCTTCGCTTGAGGGGTGCCAAGCATCAAAGGAGTGAGGAGCTGGGCAGGCTTCTTTATTTTTCTTCGGTTCCCTTTTTTTTTTGTTCTCATTTCCAATTTTCTTTCTACTTCTACATTTCTATAAATTTCTATATTTAATCACATTGTTTTCATTTTTGTTTCTTTCTATTTCTCGCTTTTTTCTTTTTTCTTTTTCGGTCTATTTCTATACGTGTTTTTTTTTTTTCCTGCGTTGCGCTAAGCCACGAGAGCCACAGGAGTTCCCCGCACTTAATATCATCATGAAGGCACTCGAAGAACAAGAGGAAGAATACTTTTCCTTCTCTCGAGTGTGTGCCCAACATCCCACGGATGGCTATACTGCACGTTATTTTGCCTGCGTTACAACAGACGACCACCACATACGGAATGCTGGGCACCCAAAGTTCTCCACCCCTTAAAAAGAAAAAAAAAACATATTATTTCCAGCAATCATAAAATAAGACAATGACTCAATACATTACATGAGGTGTACACGTCAATGAAGCTCACGAACGAGGAGTTCGAATTGTGTGGCATTCCGGAAAGCTTTCGAGGCCGCGCATATCGCGGCCTAGATTGGTCTCGGGGCTGTTTTCGAACGCGCGTTGAAAAAGGGGAACAGCAAATGGCCGACCGCAACGAAAAGAAATTGAGGTTACAGGCTGACGAACGTATCTAGACATGATGGTTAGTACTTGTGATTAGCGGAGAGAAAAAGGAAACGAAAGATACGAGACGAACTTCGATGGAACCAGTTCTTTACCAGATTTGTTCTAGCGACGTCAAACGAGGGACCGAGGTATGCGAGTCGTGAAACACGATAACGGTCTTGCCTGCGCGTCCTTAAGCGCTATGTATACCGCGCGCTGCTACGTCATCTTCACTTCCCATGACGTAACGAGCGAGGGTAAGCAGCGGCAGACTGTCTTGGCACTCTTCCACGGCCGGCCACTGTCCGACAATGCTATCTTTGGCCCTTGCACTGACCCTATAGCCACGGCTCGATAAGGGCGCGTTGTGAGGTTTTTTTTTTTCAGCCTAAACAACGCTGGTCCAGACGCATGAAGGAGAAGCCGTCTTTGTGCGCATTTTCGCTATACACTGCGCAATATGAATTACACATCAATGCCGTTAAATATACCTTACACAAACAAGCCATGGTTCGTACGTTGTGTGGTATGTAAATACCACGCTAGAATTAAACTTCGCGTATTGAAACACGTCGTAACGACACTATTCACGCCGCAGAAAGTAGTTATTTCTTTTAATGTTAAACGACAAAACCGGGGAGAAGCGTTAAAGGTTACCGATACTTGGTAAAGGAATCTGCTTATCATCCTGGTCTTCTTTCCTTATCACTTTCAACTACGGAAACAAAAATGGCGTTGAGAACTGCCAGATCGGCCTTATTTCTTCTATTCGCCTGCAACGCAGAGCTCAAGGTACGTACGGGATTTTCGACGAACACTAAAACCTCGGTAGATTGCCAAAGCTGGCTTCTCCGCCAAAAGACATCATATGCGGTGAAGCCTACTTCAACCATTCCCCCTGTTTCACAACGTAAGGCACTTCCTGTACCGCGGACGTATATGAGCGTCATTGACTATGTTTAACTATAGGATAACAAAGAACACTGACATGACCAAGAAGAGCTTCGTTCAGATAAGCTAAAGAAATAATAGTCCCCTCACACCAATAAAAACACGAGACCAAAGCTTTCCCAGGACGATCCTCAAGTCAGCGCACCTTCAGGACATTGAGTGCGACATCTAACAAGAACGGCTCGTGAAGCTACTCGAGCTACAGCGACGTACTGACGTAACAAACGCGATACGGTGACTCAAAAAAACTGTGAAACAACCGCGAAATTCGACTGCAAAACAACCGTGAAGTACTTTTCGACACGACAGATATCGGAAAGACCCAACCGGTCGCACTCTATTACATTACTCACTTGTATGATCTGGTTAATCAATGCGCAGTTATAGCATCTTCCCGGAGGCTGTTCTCAGTGGGTCACTGTGTCACGCGTGTCGTTACAGAAAAAAACAAGAGCTGCTGAGTAAGATAAAAAAGAAGAAACGCGACCAAATATGGAACTAAACAAGGTGCAAAATGAGGCACTCAGCAAATTGCCAGATTGCTGGCGAAAGAAGTCCATCCAGCGGAATAAACTAAGAAGAGCTAGAAAGTCGGACGGCCCAAGCAACTGGGGAAAAAAAAATGCCTTGCGAGACGACTTTTTTTTTTTTCGCTGCTCGAAACTCGGCGATGTAAAATCGATCTTTCTCGTATTTGACATCGGAGAGGATAATGCGACAAATAAATCTAAAAAAGGACACGTGCACGAGTGCTGAGCAGACGCACGTGTACAGTATCAAGCGAGAACGGAGGCTGGTGCGAGCGCGCATGCGTCGTTAACTTGCTACACAAGCGGCGGTCCTCCTTCCGTTTGCGGGGCAGCTAGACGGGCTCAAGAGCGGCGGTCACCGCAGCCGTTCCGACAGAGAAGGGGGTGGCGACGCTTCAGGGCTCTAGTCCACCCTGCCCGGCTATAACGTTATGGCCCCCGACAATTACCATAAAAGCCGTCGCCGATGTGGCGGCGTATAAATATATCCAAGCGCTAACTGGTCGTTCCGATAACGGCCGTATAACGGGACCTGGCAATGCACTTTGGTCGCCGGGCGGCGGTCGATCGACTGGACGGATGCTGAAGGGAGGCCTGGGGGGTGCGCCGAGATCCCGCGAAGGGCAAGAGAGCCGCAGCCCGTTATCGGGAGGGCCCCCGCAGTTTCGGTGGCGTTGCGCAACGCCGACGATAGGCGGCGCCGCTTTTAATTTCCGGACTGCCGACTCTTGCCAAACCCACCAGCGCTGCGGCAACGGAGACGACAGAGCCATGACAGAGCCCCTCCATGGGACGCGCTGTACCTCGTTAACTGGGGACACTTCGTTGAGCGGGCAGCCGACGATAACGCGAAGCAAACGCGAATAAACGCTCGCCAGGGCGAGCGTCAGCACGACGTTATCTCGGTCACTCAACAATGTATGGCCAGCATGGCGTCGCTTACTACCGCTACCGCTAGCGTGCGTGTCTGGTATGCGTGCGTATTGAGTTTGAAACGCTATATAATGGACCAGTGCGAAAGTTACCCCTTAAGAATGAATCTCTCCACAGATATGGATGAGTACGCGCTTTGTTTTAATTTCGATTGGCTGTTCCACGCACAATGGCTTCCACACTGTGTCTTGCTCAGGTGTTGTAAAGTTGTTTCTAGACATGAATCCTCTACACTGTAAACAAAAACAAGCCGAGATTGGAGTAAACGACTTGTCCTCTAGCGCATGCCCCGATGGGGGTTCTATAAACACCGTCCGGAGGGACTCCCTAACAGGAAGGGAATTTCGGGTGGATTTAGGGGAGTATTTATTTACATCCATCGAGGAAATTTTTCAGGTCAGTAAGGGGGTAAATATTTACATCCACTGAGAAAAAAAGTTACGTCCGCAGCCATACCGTTCGCAAGCGTAACTTTCATTTAATTACCTTCGAAGCACATAATATTGATCACAGTACGCAAACATGCACACAATGTTCACGTAATATTAGAACACTTAAACTGACCACAGCTTGCCACTCTCCCGTGCACAACCACGCTTCAGTGGCCGGGTATATATAGGCACCATATTCTGACCTCTCATGTAGCCCTGGAGAGACCATCATTTCACTAATAGTTAAGTAATAGGAATTTACAGCGTAGGTATAACTTTGCGGTGGTCAAATGTTAGCACTTCAACACACATGCCTTTTATCATAAACCCGCCTAATAATCAATACTTTTTAACTATAGCGAAAGTTATTCATCAGTTGGTGCTCTGTCATGCGGGGTGAATTTGCATTAGCAGTACTGTGTGTGAATCCGTGAATTGCACTGACTCGTACACAAAACCCGAGCGGCCATGCATGAAGACCTTAACGATGCACATTCAGCAGCTCCAGCGATGAACGGAGATACACCGCCGCTACCGCGTTCGGGACCTCACTCAGGAGTACGGCGCACGGTTGTACGATCAATGACAGCTGACGATCACAAAATGCTTGCTGCTGTGCAGCCTTCGTCTCGTTATTTTCCCATGCACAGAAATAGGTGTCCGCTATCCACACTGTTCAAGCTACGGAGCGATGGACTTAAGCGAAACGAACGAGACGGTTCGCAGTCGCGATTCCTGTTACTCGCATGCATTGCATGGGCATGCATGCCGTACGCCGTTTCTCTGCGTCTCCGCCTCATTCGGCGCTCGCCTTCACGTTAGTCATTTGGCAGCTGCGGTCGCAAGGCGCCGAAGACTGTTATTCATTCTAGCAGCCTTTATTTTTTGGGAAACACATTCTTTGCCTCACCGGTGGTCGGTGCTATAGCTCGTAGAGCTGGCCACGGCGGCCGGCACGCAGTACGAGCTCGCTACGACGCCGGCTTGATACGGACGGCATAGCGAGGCTTTTATACCTTAGATGTTGCAGCCGGTGACGTATCGGTGACGCTCTGAGAAGCCACCGTCGGCGGCATCGGGGCGAGCGCGTCTCCGGCGCAACTCTCACACAGGTTACCGGCCAGCCTGCCGTAGTCGAGCGAAGCCTACTTCGTACCACTTCGAAGTTTTAGACGGTGAAACTCCAGGAACAATCGCCGACGATCGTAACAGCTTACTTTCGTTACTATTAAATTATTCTTCGTAATTCTTTTTTTGTAAATCGGTCCTCCGAAGCGAGGCATTCGCGGTGTTTCGTTGAGGAATCGGACCGATGTCCAGCATGGTTCAACGGTGCAAAATACTTTGAAACGTTCACACTAAACCCCAATCAGTCATTGGAAATTTTCGCTGCACTGATAATTTCGTTGCCTGTCGACAGATACTCGCACGGTCAGCCACACAAAGCACTGCATGGTGTTTCACACCGAGGTGCAAACAGATGCCCGTACGTACACACAAACACACACACGCACGCACGTCACGAACGAAAAATAGGAGCTTTGTAACCACGCGACCTGAAACTCCGGGGGGGTTTAACAAGGTTATGCCATTCATAAACTCCGTCATTAAGTTGGGGGGCGTTTTGTGACATGTGCCGAGTTCACTCCGTAGCAGGCAGTAAATAATTGGGTCAGGGGAGTTTTGGAGACTCACATGCCGGATAAACTCCTATCTCAACTAAGCGTTCACATTTTACGCAACAATGCTCGTAGAGCTGCCGAAAGTTTCGATATTTTGCACAAGCATTGACTGAGTTAATTTGGTTGCAACGCGAAAAGTTAATCTCGTTTTCAGCGTAGCGACCCATGCACAAATCTAACGCGGAGATTTCGAAATTGGGGCGCAATTTCGAAAGGGACACAGTCAACTGTTGTCCTGCAGTCAGCCACCGATGAATTATTTCGTGTGCTTTGTTTTTTTTTTTCGGTCACCCGAGCTTCTCGCGCTTCGTTCTGCCATCAAAAAAAATAATAATAATAAAAAGAAGAAGAAGAAGAAAGGAATACTCAGAAAAAGACGGAGTGAACGAAAGACGCGTATATACGGTGGTTCGGGCCGCCTGCTGAGCGGTCGTTAAAAGAGCAACTCAATGGCGCAATAAGCAGAAAGTAACAGCGTTTTTTCAAGGTCTGTCGATGAAGCACACGTTCTGAAAGGGACGTGGAAGCAATAAGAAGAAAAAGAAAGGCCGAGCGGTGTCTCAAAATAGCTCTCGCCGGAGAAGCCATTGACATTGACTGTGGCGGGTCCGCCGGTCGCGCACGCTTCTGGAAGCAGCCTCCATGGCAGCAGGCATTCATGTTCCGAATGATCTCTCTTTTCATCGCTTATTACCGGCTCTCGGCCGCGGAACCAGCGATCCCGACTCAATCCGCCGCTAAGGGGGAGCCGCCGTGCTGCGCTCACTCTGCAAACAAACGGAGCTGCTAAGGATACTAGAACGGAAGGCCGAAGGCCCCGTTGTAGTAACTGAAGGATCTTGAGCGGTTTACTGCGATCGAACCATCGGTACGGTTAAACTCTTCGCAGATTGGCATTTAGTGCGCCGTAAACAGTGTTTCACCACATATTTGGTGGCACCGAAAGAAGAAGAAACTTTTAAAATGAGGACACGAAAGTACCCAGTAACTACGCAGAATACATAAGCCATGGCGAGAGTGTAAATTTTTGTAGTTTCTTTCTGTGCGCTGGAAAGACGAATCTACTAACAATAGACTCGAAAGTGGTCAACTCAAATCAGCGCTAAGTGTGCACAATCACTTCGCCCGAAAAACACCCGGTGGCACAGGCCTTCAACATCACTCGTATCGGGGTTCACGTGTTTAAAGGATTTCGAGGAGTAGAGGTGGCCCTGTCATTACCAAGACCATTCGCTTTCGAACGAAAAAGACAGCCCCGTCATACAGTCGAAATACCTCGTCGAGCTGACAACGCATCTTACACGGACGTATCTCCAGCTCCTCCCGTCTGGAAAAGGAGATACATTTGAACGTTACTAAACTACCAGGAGCCCGAACTCTAAAGCTCACGTGCCATACCTTCCCATGTACTGTACATATACAGTGCATATAAGCTATTTTATCTAAAACATGGCGGCGTCGCCTTCTAAGGCTGTTAAGCAGATTGTTTCTTGTTTCTGTACATGGCGACATAAGTTAATAAGATCATGAAACATCGTATGCACCAACGAAACTATATTCATGCATATACGTCTACCGTAACACTGTTCGTTCAGTTGTTAAAGATGCAAAACATGGAGGTTAACAGCCCACTATGGAGTGACTCAAATCGATCCTCGAAATAGTCTATAGGAAAAGTATGGAAGCTCAAGATGAGTGCACCCATCCTACGCTTCACATTCGACATTCTCCTCCAGCAAAAGAAGGAAAATATAGAAAAAAGACGGCACAAAAAAGAAAAAAAAAAGACGGCCCAAACAATTTTCCAAAGAAGTGATCAGTAACGCGAAAGCTGACCTCTCCAGCCACACCGTTCTCTTCGCGAAAGGTAACTACCGTGAGAGCATTCCCGTCTGTCTTTACAAGTGCACATCTTACTCGTCTTATCTGTTTCGTAAGTGCGTCTGCTCAAAGCGGCCTCTCTCACGAAATTCGGACAAGCGGGCGCACAGCATGTTCACGACAGTCAAGAGGGAAAACAAGGGGGAAAAAAACGGGGTCGGCCTGGTTGGGCATCCTATACAGACCGAGCAACTACAACGCGATGCCACAAATGAATACGAGAGTCTTGGAAAAGCAGTGGCCACGGTCTGCTGTGTAACGACACAACTTGAACGGGGACCAGCTGCGGGTCAAAGTTCAAGAGAGGTCCGAGAGCGCGATCCGGCCTGAATGCGCTGAAGTTCCTCGCGGGAGACGACGAAGTCGTAACCTTTAAACTGAAGAGAAAAAAAGCTAACAAATAAAAAACCTGCTCGATTTCTAGGCAAAATGAATATCTTCTTTCTGTATTTTTTAGAAACTTATTTTCGCCAGAAGTACCTTCTAACCCGCTCTCTTGCAGTTGCGTTGTTCAGGCTGCACAAATGACCAGCACAGCCTAGTCGCGTGGAATTATTACCTCGCTCCAAAATGTCACGACCCTCGTTTGCTTGCTCGCGGAGTCCGCATTTCGTGGTAACTAAGCGCTGTTGAACGTCTTTGCCGCGTCTTGACCGTCTGCACTGCGTTTTCGTGTATGTTAAAGAAAAGATAAGTTGAATTGTTGCTTTGTTGCTTAGAGTCGTCGGTGACGCTTTGGCCGGTAAGATCAGAACTGTTACTCGAATAAACTCCCCCGCATTTTTTTTTGTTTGCTTATTTTAGTATACGCGTAGCTTAACTCGCCTAGGACAGCCGGAGGAACTCGAACACGTTTGAACGAGAAAATAAATTAAGAAAGAAGATACACTCTAATTAACTGGTTTCTGATCTTGTGAATAAGAACGACAAGTAAGGCTGGGTATCCCGTGCAATCCCGTAGCTTTCAGTGGGAAGGTTAAATCAATTCGTTGTAAAGCACATCGCAGATAGAAACTTTGAACGTAATGGCACCGGCTTTTGTTAATGCGCGCATACTACCCAGTTCTGAAACACGCTTTCACGAAGTGGACGAGGTTACGGTTAACACAGCAGGGTTGAAGACAGGCACCTACCTCTACGTATAAGTACTTGTCGCAAATTACCGATGCCGGGATCCTCTTTGCGTTAGACACGTTCGTTCACTAACACAAACCTATACATGCATATTGATTCCTGCAAGACATATCTGAGCGGCTGCACGGTTTCCGCGAAAAATAGATGGCACCATTGGCGTACACTATATACGGACCAAGAGCCGCACAGTTACGCAGCGTTTGCGCGTCAATGCAAGCTCTATGGATAAGAAAGAAAGAAAGAAAGAAAGAAAGAAAGAAAGAAAGAAAGAAAGAAAGAAAGAAAGAAAGAAAGAAAGAGCGAGCTCTGGGTCGCGGCTCGTTTGGGCCCAGACAGACGGAGTGACAGGAGCCGTTCCACCAGGAGCGAGATGCCGCCGCTGCACGCTCTGCATTCGCAGCCGCGCGCTCACGAGTGCACACGCCTATACGCAACTCGGGGGAAGAGCAGCGGCGTTATATGCAACTCGTCGTCGAGAGAATGAAGAAGAAGAAGACGTGGGAGCGATAACGCCGGCGGCTCCCCCGTACGACGGGGCACGCTGCTCTATTTCGGGAATCGCGGAGGTCGAAGGGCACGCCGAAGATGCGACGCCCCGCAGCTCCCTGCACGGAGGGTATATAGATACTACACGTGCCACGGAGCCTCAACGCGCGCTGTCGCACGGCTGCTCTTTTCGATACTCTGCCTGCGTGCTCGTCTGCCTCCGTGCCTTCTCGTGGCATATACACGCTGGGGAGAAACCTCGCTCGACTTATATAGTGGCGGCGGCGGTTCAGCCTCGTGAGACGAGGAGCGGCGAGCACCCGTGACCTGTCTCGTCACGTGCCGGTGAAGAGTAAGGCGCGACGTCAAGGACAGCCGTAGCCAGCCGTAGCCAGCCGCGCAGCCGTTTGGTACACACGCACACACCGGCTCTGTGCACCGCTGCACGCGCCGCGGATATCGTATGTATAGCTTTGTGAGTGTTTTGTCTGCGGCACACTTTGTCGAGGTTCATTTTTTTCTTTCTTATTTGAATATATACGCGTTCATTTTGATTCTTTTCGAGAGAGTGTTCCCGTTACTCTTCCACTCCAGAAGCAGTGTGCGACAGCGCCCCGCCGAGTCCCGAGTAGACAGGGCGCTGCTTGTTCTTTGCACGCTGGCTGAACGTACGCGTATGTTCTGTTTTTTTGTTTTGTTTTTTTGCATACGCAATATATAGGTGCGCGCTGCACGCCCTTCTCAGGGCACCTGTGTCATACTGTTCTACAATGTACCGACTGTCTGCTCACGCATAGAGTTTCCTAAAGTTAACTAGAGGGGACTCTGGCGCTGCGATCGTTCAGCGAGCATGGGAATTATTGGGTAGTATACACGGATTTTGCCTAGTCTTAGTGCTAGCGGGCGACGAATCACACTTCTGGCTTCGTTTACAGCTGTGTTTCGGTTTTGTTTCGAAGAAAAGAACGAACCCTTTTGAACTTCATGACCCCATTTGAAATGGTAAGCCTGAAATATTCAGGTGGTGAAACACAACTGCTGAACATATGCCGATTGTTGTTTCGTGACAAAGCAGCTTCAAGCCACGAGAAGCCAAAAGGATTGTAAAGTACGAAGACTATAGGCAAATCTGTGTACTACCAACACCACCTGTACTACCCATTATTGCCATGCTCACTGAAGCGCCATGCGTTGCAGCGCCCATAGACACTAGCGCCAGAGTTCCCCCTAGTGTATATTTAGGAAGCTCTCTGCGTTCACTCACCTGCGCCTGTATAGTATTTACGTACTATCCTTCGAGCTTGAATGTTTTCGTCTGTGCATCACCTTTGTTTTTGTACGAACATGTCCTTTCAAAGCACGGCTCTGTGTGCTTCAACTTTGCACATCACAAAGGTGTGCTTCCTTTTTCAGGGTCAACGAGCTATCATGCAATCACTGCAGCATAATGGACGCCTTACATTTTTGCACCTCCTCGAAATCGAACAAGTACATTTTTTTTTGATCTTGTTGTAGGCAGCCAATAAAGGTTCGCACGTATATAGAGTGTTGAACTCAAAGCGATAATTAATTATACTTAACGAGTCAGTTTTTGTAACCTTCCCAAGATATGCCACTCCGGCACCCCGAGGAAAGAGGCAGCGTCGGAGGGCCGACATTCTAATTTTAGCCGTGCAACCGGGGTTCTTCATTCAACACGCACTTAAGTGTACGCGAAGGAAAGACAGAGAGACGAGAAGAGAGAGAAAATGTGTGTTCGTGATAGTGCGTGTGTTCATGCATCTTTACACGAATGCGGTCATCTATAGAACACCTTCGCACGGTGACATATGCAAAGCGTCACATGGTGGTGGTAGTGGTTAGAAGATGAGAAAAGGCACCTAATTTCTGCAACCCGGTCGGGAGCACGGCGCAGTGCCTACAAGTTCAAAACTCTCGCCCGTTACGCTTCCGTGGAATTTGCCCACACAAGCCATCTGCCCGCGTAAACCAGTAGTGACGACAGCATGTCTAGCTACCCTACGTATGTACGCTGCGCCAGCATCGAAGGTAACGCCATGTGTGAACCGTGTAGCCATTGTTGCAAGCGTTTCCAGTCAGAACAGTTCGATCGACTGACGTCGTTCCGGGTGCCATATTGTTGTACAGAAAGCACGGTGAAGGGCCCGTTTTCTTATCATGTTCTTTTTTTTTTTTTTTGCTCCAGAACAGTGAAGCTGTGAGCTGTACTACAAAACGGCGCATGATGACGTCACGGAATACCCCTTATACTGGGCAACTTTACAGTACGCGTGTCACACTTTCACTGCTGCCCCAAGAGGCGCCTTTCTGCCTCCCCCATTTCTATTCAGCTCTACCCCCCCCCCCTTTTTTTATAGTATTTTTGCGGGCTGTCACTTTCACGAGCACGTGGGATACACGTGCATCCAGAAGACGACGCCTGCCGGCGACGCGCCGCCGAGCATGCTAAATCGATTCGGAGGCCCCCACGGAGGCAACGTCGTCTTGTCCGTCTCTCCCCTTCCTTCAAGATGAGGGTGGGGCGGAAGTCGGCTGCTCCAAATAGACGGCAAATCGTAACCGCTCTCGCGGGGCGTTGTTGTTGTCTCCGGCTCGGGCAACCTTGTCTCATGCACGCACACCCGCAAGGCGTCCATGCAAGGGCGCGTATGCACTTCGCGGCGACAGGAAACGGCGTTTCACGGGTCTCTCCTTTTCTTTTGCCCCTATGTGTGACCAACATCCCCTCTATCTATCTCTTTCTCTACCATTCTTCTAGAAATAGGAAGAATAAGATGAATAAAAAAAACAGTGTATTGCAGGCAGGCAACACAATGCTACAGTCACGCGTCTCGTTTTGCTACGAACGTCTCCTTCCTGTCTCGAGCGTTTTCATTTCTGCCCGACCAAGGGCAGGGATTCTGGGAGAAGGGACGACTGCTTTGCCCTCTTAAAAAAACGACGTGGCATGCAGCCGCACAAACGCAGCTGCATGCCACGTCGTTCAGCAGGCTGTCGGGTGGGTCTAATTGAAGCAACCAGCAGCGCGAGCGAGACACGGAGAACTAAGCCCCAGTATGTATACCGTATGGCACAGGAGCGACTTGACGTCATTGTCAACCGACTTGGAGAGCGTAATTAACTCGGAGGAGAAAAGCCAGGAGGAGAGAGGTCATCGTCGAGAAGACTCCGCAATCATGAGGGCACATTCACTGCGGTTCCAGCTAAAGTCAGCGCCCGGCGCGCACTCCGGCATGCGCGCGATTTGACCAATTTAACCTACGCTATCGCTAAAGCCTCGAACGATCTGAACAGAGATTGTGGCGGATGTAGCCTTTGTTTCCGTTACCGGCAAACAGCTATCCGATTCATGATGCTTCTGGCAGCATAACAGTTACAATGCAGTTCTTTCTGGAACTAGATATGTAAAATTAGAGCAGTACTCTGACAATGCGAGCATGTCTGGGCATCGGCACAGCTTTTCTTTTTTAATATCTTATCTTACGAGGAAATTTCAACAGTACCAAAACAACAGGCATGCAATGTAAGTGAACAAAGCACAGTTGGAATAGACATGTTTACCTACCAAAGTTCACTGCAGCACCGGAAAGGCACGACGAGGCACGCGCATGCATTTGTAAATGGAACACGAGAGCTGCACGCAACTTGCGCGCCCGCAACTGTTCGCACAACATTCCTGTATAGTCAGCATGCTACTGAAAAAAAAAAAAAGTTCACCAGCAACGCCTAACTGCCGACTAGTCACAACAGTGATCCAGTACTAGTCTATGCGCGTGTCAAAAGCTTTGCAAGCCGCGCAAATAACACGGCTCAGCAAGAACATCGATTGGTATAGATATAGACGACACAGGAAAGTCATTGATAGAAAAGCAACCGTTATGGATATGATTGATTTGTGGGGTTTAACGTCCCAAAACCACCATTTGATTATGAGAGACGCCGTAGTAGAGGACTCCGGAAATTTTGACCACCTGGGGTTCTTTAACGTGCACCCAAATCTGAGTACACGGGCCTACAACATTTCCGCCTCCATCGGAAATGCAGCCGCCGCAGCCGGGAATCGAACCCGAACCGTTATGGATATAGCAGCATAGGTCTGCCTTTTTTCATCTTTACCCATCATGAATGCAAGTCAAACGCGCACAAATGCGCGAATACGCGTTAGGACGCTCTTATGTGGTTCGCACTTAGTCGATACGCCAGGGACACATGCAGAATTCGCTAAACGATCACAGAGAATCGGGAAATGAAAAACGAAATGCCGTCATGCAAAAGTGAAAAAAAAAACGCGTTAAAGCCATCACATTGACGGAGGTTCCGAAAGAGGTCATTAAATGCGCATCTGTCGTAATTACAGCAATAGAAGCAAAATAAGTTATCGTGAGGTGCACCTGCGTTTTTTTTTCTAACGCGCACTAATGCTCCATCTCACTCCATCTCGCCCGAGACACGCACTTACCCCGATGCGCGAAGGCGACGACTACAACTTGAAGGAACGGGGCCTCGTTACGGTGGACGTGCGCGTATGATGAGTGCGCGAGGCAGGAGTTACGATATGGCACGCTCTTCTTCAACGCCGCCGAGAGATGAGAAACGTATACGCGGGACTCTCTCCGGACTTCGCCTCGGGGACCCACCGCCATTAATTACGACGGTGGCGGCAGGCGTCGCTTCTTCGTACGCAATCACGTTCACTTCGACGACGTGCCGAGAAGGTATACTGTATATATAGGTGACGGAAAAGGCCCCCAGGAGGACGGAGTCTGGGAGGAATCATGGTTGTTTGTCGAAGGTATAGTCGTTACACAGGCACAGAAAGTGCGAGATTAAAACGGGCCGTAGGGAATTCTAGCTGGGGTGAGCAAACAGCATAGTTGCCCCGTCACGGTGGTCTAGTGGCTAAGGTACTCGGCTGCTGACCCGCAGGTTGCAGGATCAAATCCCGGCTGTGGCGGCTGCATTTCTGATGGAGGCGGAAATGTTGTAGGCCCGTGTACTCAGATTTGGGTGCACGTTAAAGAATTCCAGGTGGTCAAAATTTCCGGAGCCTTCCACTACGGCGTCTCTCATAATCATATAGTGGTTTTGGGACGTTAAACCCCACAAATCAATCAATCAATCAATCAATCAATCAATCAAACAGCATAGTTATACAGGAAGAAAACTGTTTAATCGATGTGAACGATTTTCTAACACGATCAGTGTGACCTAGTCCCCGACGTGCTGTGCTTCTGTGTCACTGCTTGCAGCTTCTGTGCCACTGCTGTCACGTGAACATAGAGTGTTGTAGCGTGCTTTGAGTTGGGCGGAGCCTGCGCGTGCGACGTCGCTACAAGTGCCTTATGTATGTAAGTACATTGACGGCGCCTATTCCTCTTTGCAAACATGGAATAGTTCTACACCGACCACAAAAAGCCGCCGCACCGTGATGCAATAGCATCCATCGTGGCCGCGATAGGCTTCTAAACTGAAGCCCACACGTCCTCATGAACACTGCTTGCGGTGTCATGACCCTTCTCTCCCAATCAACATCGCCTTCGCCTGTCGTCTCCGAGTCGCTTATGACGCTACAACAAACACGGTCTGCGCAAACATGCATCGTGTCACAGGAGAAGCGCTGTGATCGTGGCCGAAAGCCTTCTCGGATGTCAGACCCTTCGCTAAGACCACCGGCCAAATGTGTTTCTTGGCCCGTCCACCGCTGTTTACAACATCCACAGTGTGCGATAAGGCGGTCAACAAGACGATGTGCGCGTATCTTTTTTCACACAACGTCCTTGCGACAGTCAAGCTGCAGCCTCCACGCATCATCTGTGGTGTCGGGCAGCTACTGGGCTTTATCATTTCATCCTGCTCTGTCATATGCCCTACACAAACGTACGGACGAGAACACAGAGATCAAATGTGTGGCGGGGGTTTAGACGGGAGTGATGCGGCACGATGAAACAGAGTAAACGAAGCATCTAATTCGAAAAAATATGCCTTCTTGCTTGCTATAGGTTTTTCTGTATTTATTTACTTTAATTTAAGAACACTCAACTATTCTATTTGGTGTTTCTCTATACCACATTTCATACTTCGAAATAACGAAAATGGGATGTCGGGCAATACGAGTCTACGGGCACGGATCACTTTCCATTATAAATATAATGTGCACTATATCAACCAGCGGCAGTTGAGGGAGTGCGACGCGTGTTATCCTTGACATCGCAAAGCATTATATAGCTACCATTTACCCAAGGTTATACCATGTTCGCAGTGTACAAATAAATACGTCAGCTCCAGTACATATACATCGTCAAGACATTGCGAGAAGGCAAGTATATACGCTATGCCCTCGCGTAGTTTGTGGGCGTTGTAAACACGAAACACCCATGTACGCTATGCGCGTCACGCGGCCCGACAAGCGAGTACACGTATACGCATACGTTTATCGTAAGCCACGCGATGCCTCTGCGTCGCGCACCGCCTGCTCACTCGAACGGTATCTGCTCGCGTGTTGTTGTTGACTGCTCCACCAGCAGTCGGACCCTGTTGCGTCCCACATCCAGGGCGTGACCCCTACGTATAGTTGTTGAACAGCAACAACAAAAAAAGAATAAACCGAGAAACGTCCGGGTGAATCTTTGGACCTCGTCCCATCAGCCCCGACGACCGAGAAAACCCACCCTGTCAAGGATATGCGAGAGACGAAGGCCAGCAGAGAACGAAGAAAGGAGGGTAAGGGTCAGTAACGTCTGCAGAGAGACGAAGCCGCGCACCAACTCGGGGCAGCACAGAAGTGATGGGGCGTCCCCCCAGCATCACATCCTTCGGTGGCCGGGTCATATACGCTCGCTACTCCGGTCCCGTTGGCTTCCAAGGGCAGGAAAGAACCGGCCGCGGCTGGTGTTGCCGTGACAACGAGATGGGAGCGCGCCGTAAAGGCAAAGGATGCAGCACCGACTATGCATGAATGCAGGAGGCCGGAACTGGACGTAACAGCACGGACGCTCAGACCGCAACACGGATTCTGGGATGTGTATATATATCCGTGTAGCGAATCGACGTGCCACAGCTCCTATCAGTGAAAGAAAAGCTGAGACTCGTACACGGCGCGCACTGAAACTCCCACGGGGATGTCGAGCTGGAGGCTGGCTTGGTGGAAGAGGGGAGAAGTTCTTTTACGCAGGCGTAAAGAAGCACACGGCTGCGAGGAATCCCTATTGAGTTTGGACGCGCCGGACGCGGAATAGCGTCCCGAGTGGATATGCGGTACGTTCGACCCCTCTGGCGGGTTATGCCCATCCTTTACGCAGAAGCTGTGCAGCTGGCTTGGGGATTTCCTAGTAACCTCCGACTGCAGAGCGCGAATGTTTTCTCGTCTCCTCGTCCTGTTTCCGCTCGGCTTTCCAACCATACAAATTTAGTTGATTGAATCTTCAGTAGCTATATGTTTCTAGTTAGCACAGGAACATGGAATAAGAGGTAACATTTTAGGCACACTTCGTTTATTAATTTATTTTTCGTTGACGTCTCGTTCCGGCTTTGACCTAAACGTCGAAAAAATCAATGGAGTGTTCTTGAAGTGTTACCCTTCTCCTGCTTGCATACATACCTCTCCCCCGTTAGTCGCTTTCAGGCATCCGCAAGCTGAACTTACAAAGTTACACTGACAAGCGCTCGCCATCAATTTCTATTGCCTACGTTTCAATTTATTTATTAGTCCGAACAAACATAACAAAAAGTTTCTCGATTTCTTTGGAGCCGGAAATCTCTGAGCACAGGCGTGCTAAAAAAAAATCTTGCAATCGAAACTATGTACGAACGCCACTGTCTATATTTTCTCAATATAAACATGCCAACTTACCACACCCAGTAAAAAGTTAATTATTACACTTTAGTTGATTGGGCTGATGACAGCGATAATTATCCCCTAACTTTCTGTTCTCCTGGCCGCTTAACTTGTTTGCACAAGTGGTTATCACGTGAATTCGAGCGCCTAATTAAAAAAAAAAGCATGAAGCTGAACTTTGAACACCCGGTATAATAAAAAAAGGAAAGGGAAAAAAACAATCTAATAGGGTTCCAAAATGAAATACGTTTTCTGAACAAGGTGGGAAAAAGACAGAAAAGTTCGGCGCATCACTTTCTTCTGTTCGGCTCCCCTTTTTCACGAAAATGAATATATTTTGCGTTACAGTACCTACGCTATGTAAGCACCGACTCGCCCTAACAGAAGTCATCTTGGAACGTATACAGGCAGCGCTAGCACACGTTTCGCGGTGTCTCCGTCAGCACGCCACGCAACGCGCTTGCCAATTAGCGATGCCACCCGCGACGGGCGAACGTCGAGGAGGGAATAAATCCGATTTGCGCGCCCGAAAAGCGCTCTATCGGCCCTCTCGTCGATGTGCTAAGCCGATCGACGCGAGCCCGGCGTAAGTACTCCGAATGCGTTGATTCGAACCGGAAGTTGTGTCATTGCAAGATCTCTCCGCATCCTTTCGTCAGTGTATAACGTCCTAAACGGCTGAAAAAAAAAATGTCAGTTCGCAGGGTGCAGGAGCATTTTGTGCGCGTTCGTTAACTCTTTCTGTACAGATGAGACGCACCGTTACGAGAACCTGCGCCCTTCGAGCGCCCAATCAACCCCCCCATCCCTTCAACCCACCCGCCTTCTCTTTTTCATCGGTCTTGTCAGCAGCCAAAGACAGCCGATGACCCGGCGCACGTTCTGTTTGTCTATATAGCCGAAACCTACCCTACATAATCGCTAATAAAGTGCCGTTCAACCACCCAGCACGATCTGTAAGTACACACACTATGTGCTGGGCGCATAAAGTATCGCCAAAAAGATGTCGGCTCGGCATGTTAGGTGGCCTCCACATGAAAGCTGCAAAGCCTTTTGTCACCCCGTCTTTCCATTTCCATTTCTACTCTCTCTCTTACATTCATTCACGTGGAAGCTGTGTTGGAACGCTTAAGGAGTGTACACACAAGGACAAGCGAACGAACTAACCTCAGAACGCACGACCCGAGTCGTGTACTACATGCCACACAAGAACAGAAAAAAAAAGAGTATTGACCGAAGCTCCAGCAGAGTAGTGACTGTAGAAGTACCCAAGTGCGTGCATGCTTCGCGCAAGCCAAGCTGGCTGACGCAACAGCCTAAAAACTCTGCGTCGAGATTCGTTCACCGACGCCACCCTCCTATTCACCCCCCACCCCCCTAATGGGGGAGTGAGGGGTAGGAGGAGGCTGCTGAGAATCGGGGCGTTGAAGACAAGACTTCTTCGGCGGCGTCTCTCGAACCAATGGCCGCTGCCCCACGAGCGGCCATAACGGTAAAAAAGAAGCTAATGACCGCGACTTGAATGCGTGCACACCGATAAAAAGAAAGTTAACGAAAAAAAAAACAATGTGTGCGCGAGCGCGTCTTCTCTGTGTGTGTTTGCGTGCCGTGCCGACCGACTCTTCAGCAAAGAGGAGGGCGGACAAAAGAACCACTATACGCGATGGACCTTTTCGCCGCGGGTGGTTTTCACGGCGTGTGCCGCTGCAATGAGCACCGGACTTCGAGAGAACTGGCCGCTAGGAATTAAGACCAACGTTAGCAGAGTCATTTGACTCGCTTCCCCACTTCGTTTCTTTTTCTTCCTCTTTTTTTATTGCATCAGCTTCCAAGACCCTTCCTACAGGCCATACGGTTTCACGACGGGCCATTCCTATAGAATGTGGTTCCCTTCCTTCTTTCTGTCTTTTTCTTTCTCTCTCGTTCTTTTGTTCAAGGATAGTCGGCCAATGGAGCAGTTTCTAGCAGTGCTTGTTTTTCTCTTCGCCCCGGCCATCTCCTCATTTCTCTGAGAACCGTCATTATTACTCATTCTTAATACCGGGTCGAGGAAGATATATGGCGTCGCAGCGCCACAGAAAAAGTATGTGCACAAATAAGAGTGACTGGGTAAGTCGTATAAACAGCTTCGTGTGCTCTCTGTAAGTAAAAAGCAACCAAATGAATCCAACACGCGGTCAGGACAAGGAAACCATAACAGTCATTAATTGTAGTGCATTGATTATGACGTTAAGTTTAAAAAATTAGGAGGACGAATAATAACATTTTGCATCGGTGGGATCCGATCCCACAAGCCGAAATTCGTAGGCTGTGACTTTGGATCCCACTGACGGAAAGGGGCATTCTTCGTATTACATAATTCAGTTATATTATATACTAATTAAAACACTAATGTACCATATACTTTATGGCCTAATTATTTATGAAAGTTATTTTGTTGTTTGAGCACGAGAAAGAAGCGAGCCCCTCGAAAAAAATCCCCTTTCCTTCATTTATCGGCAGATCTATCTATCTATCTATCTATCTATCTATCTATCTATCTATCTATCTATCTATCTATCTATCTATCTATCTATCTATCTATCTATCTATCTATCTATCTATCTATCTATCTATCTATCTATCTATCTATCTATCTATCTGTCTGTCTATCTATCTATCTATCTGTCTGTCTGTCTGTCTGTCTGTCTGTCTGTCTGTCTGTCAAATAGTTTATTTCATCAGAACATTGAGGGTGCACCTTCAGGACACTCTTCTGAACGCCTTCATTCTTGCAGCCGCACAGGCAGCAGAGAAGCACGATGCGCATGTGGTGCAGGAATCGTCCCTTTATTACAGTGCCTATCTAAAATATATAAAATCTTAACTGTAAAGAGCTTGGAAGTTTTTTCCCTTGTCGACTAGCTCTATACTTTGGTGTCAGCGCCCGAACGTGATCACGCAAATGTCGTCTCCCATGCGCATACGGTACTCCAAGAAGCAAAAAGAGATAGAAACTTGTAAGAATTAATTTGCACTTTCTGTAGGGAAAGAAACTTGGAATTTCTGCAAATTGATGGCGGCACTGTTTGCTTGCAGGAAGTGCATGACCAGAATTGCCTCACTGGAACATTCGGGGAGAACAATAAAAAGTACTTGCTCACTCTTTTAACTAAACGCACGTGTGTGTGTGTGCGCGTGCATCAATGGTTCAAATTCACACGTGCCTGCGAATCACATGAATTGAAATAAAAGTGAAAAAAGGCCCTAAAATATTAAAGAAGAAAAAAAAGGGGATGTGGGGTGGTGGGGAGCTACTAGTGGTGTGAAGAAGTTATCCGACTGTAACGGCCGTACGCGATACGCGCGAAATCCGAAACGAACAGGCCCGCCAGTTATGGTAATGATTGCTACGCGCGCTTTGCGCAATATTTTCGTTGCGAAGAAACTCGTCGTCAGGAACGAAAAAAAAAAAGAGACAGAAAGAAACACACGCAACTACCAAAGACGATAAGGTCTTCTAACGAATTGCCCGCCAGCGGCAGCGCAACTCATTTCGAGAGTTCCCCCCCCCCTCCCTCATTTCTTCGCTATAACACATGCTTCACCAGATTCCGCAGCTGGAACGACGGCGGCGCATTTTAAGGCGAGCGAACGAGCCAGAATGGCCCTCGCACAGCCTGCCGCCTTCTAACAGGCTTCCCAAACCAAGCGATCAAGTAAAAAAAAATATTAATCATCGCGCGAAAGAAATTCGCTCTCGAGCCTCCCGCTTGGACGGGTAGCGGGAGCAACGGTGGAAGAGGCGGTTGCCTAGGCAACGAACCGCCACTCAACAGCGTCGCCTGGTGGAGAGCAGTTGAACGAACGCTGCGCAAGCGATGCAAGCAAGCGCGCGTAAAGAACGCCTTCGAAGTGCTAGTATAAGTGGTTCGCCGCTCCTATATGCGGCTGCATCTGCGTGCTTCTTCACCGACTCGTCCAGTGAGGGTGCGCTCATTCCCTCGCTGTTTCTTTCTCGTCAAATCTCGCGTTTTCTCGACCACTCAGTGAAAAAGTGATGCGAAGGGGCCGGGAAAAAAGTTATTCAAGGAACTGATTCTGGTTGTTCACGTGTATGCGACAGCATTTACGCAGTGACCGCCAATAGATTGCATAGAAACAATATTTCTGTTTCAACTTCGCAGACGGACACCCGCACGTTAGTCAATTTTGCGAGTTGCCAATTTCGTTAGCCAATTAACTAACGCTAGCTATCATTATAATTAACCAACACCAGCCACCATTCGGTCAACGTAAGCCAGCGCTAATCAGAGCTGTTATAGTATGCGAGGCAATAAGGCAGCGCTAATGTTGCCAAACGTACACCGATGTAGTTGAGTGGTTCGCGATCGAGACCTGAGTACATTGACGAAATAACGTCCGTATACAAGCGCAGTGAATGACAATCGCTACCAAGGTAGTTCTAACGTGTGGCATTGCCCATCACTCTACATATACCGTAAAATTTCGCGGTTAACCAACAAAGGCGTCAGGGTTTTTTTGTTTGTTTTTTGTTTTTCAATCACAGAGTCTTTGAAGCACGCGCATTATTCTCAAAAGGCAACATCCACTGCCAAAACGAGACAAACACCAGAAGCAAATATTAAATATAGGAGAGCAACAGCGAATCATGGAGTGACAAACAACTCAGAGGCGGTCGCCGATGGGCTTCTGTATTGAGAAGCCCACCTAGTAAGGGGTCGCCCCTTCTGAGCCTCCTCAAACTTACCCCCATTGCAGCAGCAATACATGTTTTTCAAGCAAGCAACTCATAGACAACGCAAATGGCACGTACAGTACGCGGACCATGCAGTCTACCATACACATCCCCCTCCCCCTCCGGCACACGGTAAACTCGCACCCATAACGTGCTCTCAAGCCTCCACTGTACTTATAAACGTTACGCCTATATGCTATATCGCTCGTGCAGCACCGCAGCTACATAATGGGCGGTATATATATAAGTAGTATACAGGCGGAGCAGCCGCGCTGAGGCCATTAAAACGGCGCCAGCACTTTTTCTTGCTCGCTACACGAAGCACAGCACGCTAATATATATAGAGTTACCTCGTACGCAGCCCGCAACGCCAAGCCGAGCAGAGGGAGGGGGTCAAATGGCGTTGGCCCCACGAATCGCCGCGGCATTTGCGACTCGCATCAACAACAGCCGGCAATGAACCGTAATGACCATTCTACCCCCCCCCCCCCCTCTCCCCGAAACGCTTCTTACACCATACTCATATATAGGCTTCTCCGAACGGCGGATTGTTGAGCAGCTGTTGTTGCGGTTCCACATATATGCGCAGAAAACACAGCCGATTATGGTCCGGAAAAAAATCCACTGCTGGTGCCCAAGTAGGGGGTGTCAGAAGGGAGCCCAAACTATTTGCCAGAAACATAAACAAGGTTTGTCAGTCTGCGGAAACACCCTCACACACAGTCCGTCTGTTCATCACACACACACACACACACACACACACACACACACACACATATATATATATATATATATATATATATATATATATATATATAGGGGGGAGGGGGATATATATATATATATATATATATATATATATATATATATATATATATATATATATATATATATATATATATATATATATATGTGTGTGTGTGTGTGTGTGTGTGTGTGTGTGTGTGTGTGTGTGTGTGTGTGTGTGTGCACCCCTATCTTAACCGCTCAACCACACAACACACGCCTGCCTTAGAGTGCACGACGGGTAGGGGAGGGGGGGTTCAGCAATACAGCGCCGACGCCTCCCATGTATGCCTTCACTCACAGCAGCGTGCCATGGACAGCATCCTGCTATAAGAGATCGACCACACACCGACCTGAGGTCCGCGAGCTTCGGTCGGTCTGAGAAGTATATACAAGCCAGCTTGCATGCGCCAAGCAATAAGCAAGGGTCACAAATATGCATCGCACTGCGGTGCGTAGGTGGCCCGCATACAGTGAAGCATCCGGTTGTTCTACAGCGTAGAACAACAATACCTTACGCCGCATGCCTATACAAGTCGGAGGCTTGACCGAAAACTCTCCTCTTCGTCCACCTCATAATCTCTCCCGCCTTCTCCGTTTCAACCCTTTTATTAGGCGGCGCTGTTCACGTTGTCTGCGAAAGTGCAGCTGCTGCCAGTGATGATGGCCCGAGTGGGCGGATGGACGCGTGCCAGCCTATGGGCAACGAAACAATTTTGTACTGAGTGGACTTATTTTGTGTGTGCGTGTGTGTCGGTGTTTTTCTGTTATTTATTTTTTAACTCTCCTTTTCTCTTTCTACCCCCTATTCCCCAACCCCAGTGTAGGGTAGCATACCGGATACTAGCATCTGGTTAACCTCCCTGCCTTCCTTTTTTCTCGTTTTTCTTTCTCTTCTACAAGACTAGTACGCAAGAGAAGGCGAAATATGTAAAAAAAAAAATGGACGGAGAAGTGCCCGTTGAAGCGTTCGCCCACATAATAGATCCGTGCTTCGCGGTTTGAAACGGCGCGTATATATACGCATGTAAAACGATGCGCATACGGGTGTGGTCGAATGATCCTTTTTAACCACTCCCACGCCTCTCCTTTGATTTCTTTTTTTCCCTTGCTGTTAGTTTTGTCACTCATTATATAATGCCCACGTACTGTACTTACCCAACAACAGCCTGTTGCGAAGCTTTGAGACTCATAGCATCATAGAAAACGCACCCAAAGTGAAGAAGAAGCAGCACAAAGCTCCTTTGAAGACTGTGTCTTGTTTTATCACTTTCACCCCGTCTGTGTGAGCTGAAACGTATGGTGCAATGCCAAGTAGTCCACCAAACCATCATCGTGCACTTTCTCACATCTGTTAAATAATCCCTCGACAAAACGCGCGAATACCATGTGCATGAAAGTGTCAATCACAAGTAGCATGATTTAGATAAGGAGAGAGAGAGATAGAGTAACGCCACTCCTTGCATTGATCACGTAAAAGGAGGCGCTAAATTTAAACCATCCATCGCTATAGCCTATCAGAAGGTCGCGTATATAAAAATGAAAGGAGAATTAACAGATGCAGCGCACAAGTTTTCAAGCGAACTATATGTGTGTGTATGTAAAGCAGATAAGGAGCAAACGCTCAAAAAGGGGGAAAAATGAAATGGGCATGAAATACGCCGTATATGGGAAGCTAGACACAATTTCCCCGTCTTGTAGCGCGCCACTATTCTTATCTTCAGCTTTGTCATCGTCCCAACCCACCGGCAACACATAGGGACATACAGCAGACCCTTATCTAGCTACGCGCAAAGCATCACAAAAAAAAGAAGAAAAGAGCAGATAGTGCAGACTCTAAATCCAAGCGTATTAATTGGCGACATCGCCGGCGAGGGGATATACGAAACCAGCGGTTCCGGTAATTGCGTCATGCCGGTTTGCGGAAGTTAAGCGGAAACAGTTATCAAACAGACGCCGGGTACACAAATGAAAAAAAGTATGAACACAGAAATCACAAAATTAAAGCACATAAAATGGCGATGTAATGCACCCGTCGCCGCAGCTTCGTTTAATTTTATTTCTACTTTCACGTGGGTACGAAGAAAGCCTTAAATTCTATAGAGACACAGCAATTAACCAACAGGAGCCTTCGTGCGATCGAATGTGTAAAATCACGCACGCACGCACACACACACACACACACACACACACGCACGCACACACGCAGAGAGAGAGAGAGAGAGAGAGAGAGAGAGAGAGAGAGAGAGAGAGAGAGAGACCGACCCGAACTCTGCACACCCGTAACAGTTGGCGTACCCTATAATTTCGCGTCAGGCTAACGGGTTAAACCGAGAACTGCGTATACAATAGGACACCTGTATTCGCGCCATCATTGGGCGTCGTTTGGACACGACACCCGTTAACACCACGTATCACAAATCGGTGTTCGTCGTTGTGGGTACCATTCGACGCTCACCTTGATGGAAACCGGGGTTCCCCTTCAGGGAAAGACAGTGGGGGGAGGGGGCGGGCAAAGGTTTGTCACAGCGCCCAGTCCCCTCCCACTTTCTAAGTCAAACTATGGGGAAGACTTTCCGCCGGCCCCCGCTTCTTAAGTGACAGGAGGGGGGGTCTACCCCCCTCCCCTACCCATGCTCAGGCCTATATCGGTACCGCCACTTTGGATTGTCAACGTTACCGTTCTTAATCTTGAAGTACTGAACGATACAGTAGACGCATACACGAAAACGGCTAGGTTGGTGGTTTTCACATTTCGTGCCCTTGCTGATTTCCCGCCATGTACACGTGGGAAATCGAGAAAAAAAAGTTCCTTTAAAATAGCCCGAGATGGCGGCGTCCACGTGTAGAAAGTAATATTGCTTAGATATATCCGCTGCTCAAGACATCTAGCTAAAGCGAAGCTACGAAGAGGAGAGAGAGAAAGAGTATCGGGGCAATAAAACGATTAAGTGCGTTTCCCGTGGAGCACACACACACACACACACACACACACACACACACACACACACACACACACACACACACACACACACACACACACACACACACGGATAAGCGGTTCTTGCTCGCGGAGCCGATCGAGCACAAAAAGCGACGACAAACGCAAGGAATTCGCTCGATAAGCACGCACACACTATAAGCGCAGCACCGGGTCGTGTTAGCGCTTCGATCCAATTTCCGCCGCGCAATATATATCCCGTCCCGTAGTATATATATATATATATATATATATATATATATATATATATATATATATATATATATATATATATATATATATCAAGATATTTTCTCCTTGTTGTGCCCGAATAGCCGGGGCGGAGGGTCAAATACAGAAGAGAGTGCAACCATATAGGTTTGCCGACGAACGTGCGAGGCTTGTTGATTCGCGGACGGCGATGTGTGCACCACACAACTGCTGCGGTAGGCGCTCTAGCTCGCTGCTTTTGTGCGAATGGCGGAGAGCATGTCACTGGGTTGCACAACGTGCATGCAACAGAACCTACGGACAAATCAATGAATGTTGGTTGGCAAACGATGGAGGTGGAAGATGAAGCAGAGGTAGTATACGAAGAAGAATAAGATATGTCGGCAGCGTGCGTAACAGCAATAAAAAGGACACAGGAGGAGGTATTCGGCGTATACTTCGGTGCGTAGCCTGTCCAGGAGCGCCGGCGGGCTCTTAAATTATTACCTTCGAAAGGACAGTCCAGTGCGTACACGCTTCATTTTCTTGAATTGTTTTTTAGAGTTGAAGCTCCTAAAGCCATGGGTCTGTCCTTCCTAGCTCGTACGTGGCCGCCTAGTTCGATGACTCACTCAGCAGGGACGGACGAACGGACGGACGGACGGACGGACGGACGGACAGACAGACAGACAGACAGACAGACAGACAGACGGGCGATCCACAGTTTACCGATGAAACCCTCCGAAGCTTCGCCCCACTCATCATTCACTCCCTCCATGGATATGCTGCTGAAACTTCAAAGCCACGATAAAAAAACCTATTGTTGATTACAGCGCAATGATGCACTTTATTCAAAACTAGATGAGCGTAAGATCATATACCAAAATTACTGCATTTGTTCCACAAGGTGGTCATGCCATGCATCCTCATCGCGGTGAGTCCAACGTTGATTAGAATAGCGGGTTATCATAACGACGCACATCGCGAAACAGTTATGTGTGCGCGGTATTCATCCTGCATTGTCTCATAATTTACACGGACAAAGGCGTATCCACCATTCAGCTATCATTTACGCATAAAATACTGTATTTTCATTCTCTAGACCACCAATTGATCTTTATTTGGCACGCATCATTCTGGTGTCGAAATCGTAGTTCGTTCAATCTTGCGTTTTTCGAAGTTATATCTCCGCGTTAATATATACTTTTAACATGATTTGTATAGTTAGGAGTTGTCCGGCGTTTTTTTTTTCTTTTGCCTTTGTTTTTTTTTTTTATGCGCAGCTCATTCGAAGTTATGCATCCTTATCAACCTGCCCAGTTCGCCGCACTTGTTAACGAAGCGGCAAGGCCATTAGGAATCGAACTTGGGAACAGTTATAGACGAAAGGAAGGTTACGTAACGTAAGGTCCATTAAATGATAACGTCAATGTGTGCTAACAAATTCACCCGTCGATGTGGCTTCAAGAAACGCCACAAAATATTCAGTAATACCACGGTGAACGAACTCAATACCCTACACGTCAATCATCCACGATGCAGAATGTCGTATACTTACACAACCTAGCTCGCCATAGTCCAGTGCGACAGAGCTTTCAAAGAAGTGCTTCACTGTTGCCAGGCGCACATTCTGTACAACACGTCAGCGAGGCGGAAGGAAGCATGGCGCTCAGAAAACGAAAAGAACGGCTCTACAGCGCCGCGACTCGATCTCCTGCGAAAGCATCGATTTTTTTCCTCCCCCGTACAGATACACAGTTGCAACATACACGCGCCCCCTGGATCTCCTCTGACGCAACACCTGCGCCAGGCGTATACGTATATATAAGGAATTATTGCGCCACATCCAGAGCGAGAAACTGCCGAGCAAATCCTTAATTCCCTTTCGGGAGATCGCGTATGCTCCATAGCGTAGAGATCAATCAATATGTAGTTTCCGATGAGCTAGAATACTCACCCACGATTCCGCGCATGACAACAGCGCTGTGGAGGAGTGACGCAATGTCCGCGACCTTGGCTCGGGTGTGTACGGCGTGGATGGCATTGAATGGCGAAGCGAAACACGTTTCTCTCTACCCAATTAAGGGTGAATGAGTACAGCATTCCCCACTATCCTTTTTCTTTTCTTTGCACTGCTTCTATATTCGTACTGTAGGCCTATTTTTTTCCGTCTTTGTGTGGACCGCTTTTAAAGCTATGCTGTCGACACCAGCGGAATAGTTTCGGTTCTGCGATTACTTTTGCCGGATCAAATTCTTCGTGCGTTTTGACAGCTATATATTTTTTATTATTTATTTTATTTTATTTATTTATCGTGAATACATTGAAAGGCTGACGACAAAAGCTGCATACAAGCAGCTTGACAGGCCTGTCAGCCCAATTCAAACGTCAGCAGCAGACGGCAGATATGCATGCTGTAGAAATTTACAGTAATAGACACAACACACCAAAGTATCGCAATTCTATTGCGATAACAAAAATATGCAAGTAAAAAATATATGCACGCTAACAACTAAACAAAGAAACGATATTGTATTCGAAAAACATGGGAACGCTACAAACAAGAAAAGGAGAAACGACGAGGCAATACTGAAACATACAAAAGTGCAAATAGTGTCAATGCTTTAGATATCCGCTGGCGCCGAACAACGCTTTATCAAAAATCAAAAAATAAAAATTTTCATCATAAAGTGCTATGCTTATTTTATTTTTTCAAGTCACTCCGTTTTCTCTTCATTGATTTCTACTCCTTTTGTTTTACTCCTTCTTTATCTAATAATTCCGTATCTTCGCCCGTACAACACCACACAGTATATAAGTGCCAAGTGCGAATGCTGTGTGTGTTTTGCCCCACCGGGAGCTCAGGCGAGACTCCTTGCTTCAACGCCTCGCATACGCACACACCACCTCGAGGCAAAGACGTCAAGGCCCAGTACAGAAGTAAAAGCAACAGAGATATCGGTGGGTAAAAACCAAAACAGAGAACCGCGAAGTACAAATTTCTATAACAAAAAAAAAACAAGAAACAAAATCGAACTATCGACCCCAACAAAAGAGCGATGCTTCGGAGCACTGCTTCTTCTCGAAAGGTGCACACTCCGCAGAGTGCTCGAAGCAAGCGTGCATGCGGTTGGTGCTTGAAATAGAGCTGTCAGTCACGGGGCCAGAGGGGCCTGAGGCGGATGCCGCCCTGGTTGGCTGACGCGGTTACCTGTGCAGGCAACGCACGTACTTAAAAAAAAAAAAAACTGGAACACGGCTGTTTATCCCTCCATCCGGTCATCCGGACGGACGACCGGACGACCTAACTACTAACTACCACAATGATACTGCTCAAAGAACGCGGGCATAATAACGAAGTAACACTCGCGGTCGGGCTAGTTAATGCATGTTTTGGAGCCGAAATCTCCACTGCGCATGATCACAAAGGTCCCGTCTAGGTGTTCTTGTGTTCCTGCATGGTCGCGGTTTTTGGCGCGAGGATTACTATTGATACGTTGATCAGTGACGTGTAACACTATTCACCGTTGACGCGGGTGAGCAGTACTCGTTTAAGAGAGGCAAGGTGACAGGTGCCAATCATGACACTTGTCAATCAGCCCTGAGGTTATACCTAGTTTGTGGCGTTTTTTTCATAGATGGTAATAAAAAGCGCTAAACGATTGCACAGCCATTCAGTAAATTATGCAGATTCAGTGTATTCTGTCCTGAGCTCTATATCTACTATGGTTGTTGGTGCACTGCGTAGTGATATAGGTACATTGCGTTAGAAAAACTTTTATTCTATTTTCTCACTCTCTGTCTGTCTGTCTGTGCGTGTGAACCAATATACCCTGAACGGTGAGGCCAAAATTACTTTGTCATTCAAGCGAAAACTGCCTTCACTATACCATACAAAAGGCAATACACTCATGAAGAACGAAAGAAACGTGTCATAACGAACATATTTATTAATTAAGATATCACATCCGGGAAAGAGGATAGCACACGCAGGAAAGAAAATAATATCAATTCATGAACTTGCGACTCGGCATGGAGGAGGCGCAGACTTTCGAACTGTCATAGTCCTATCCTTTGCCAAGTGTTGCTGCAAAGTGGATCAAATTAAAGAAGAAGAAGAAGAAGACGACGACGACGACGACGACGACGACGACGACGACGACGACGACGACGACGAAGAAGAAGAAGAAGAAGAAGAAGAAGAAGAAGAAGAAGAAGAAGAAGAAGAAGAAGAAGAAGAAGAAGAAGAAGAAGAAGAAGAAGAAGAAGAAGAAGAAGAAGATCGAGAATATAAGAAAATATGCATAAGGGACGGCAAACGAAACGTGAGACCATATTCAGTGGGAGGGTTCCTCGCAGGGATTTCGCGAATGTTTCCATTTCCCGTTGGGAATTCCAAAGACGGCGAAAGGAGCAGAAGAGACGGAAAGAACACTTAAAAACACAAAGTGACGTAACTCGGGTGCGCGCCTCTCTTCTGGCATTCCTCAGCGGCACTGCATGAAAGCGCTGGCCGCAGCCGCTTTCACCCTCCCTAAGCTCCGCCACCGCAACCAGAGCGGCTGCGGTGTCGGGCGCGCTGCATAAAGGCACGCGCGCCAAACCCCGGCAGCTGCGCACAAAGCGCGCTCCACTAAGCGGTGTGAGGTGGGGGAGAAAAAGTGTTTATACTGGCCGCGAGGAAAGTTTATTTTTCCCGAATAGCTTTCCATCTTTCCCATGGTCCGCGCTAAGGATTCGCCCGTACAGACACCCTCGGTGCTATAGGCTGTTGCGTGCGTATACCGGTGGAAGTGTGCGTGCGTGTATATACGTCAGAGGAAGGCCGCCTTTTTCGCTCGCTGTTCAGCGGCTGCCGCTCCTGCGAGACGTCAGAAGCACCGCCGCCGGCGCATTCCACAAGCTTTTAAACGCAGCTGGATGCTGCTTGCTTTCCCGGCGGGCCCTGGCCAGCGGGCGAGACGAAGCCCCCCTCATCCTTTTCTGAGCGAACGTGCTCTTGAAAACGATTCCCCCAGGAAGGGGAGGCCCGGGGGAAGGGGAAGCTAGGTTTTCAAACACGGTGTTCAAGGGCACGGCCCCGGTGATGCGATTTGCGCTCACACAGGCGCTTGTATCCCGCTGGTGGCACAAACTTTTTATCTATCTATCTATCTATCTATCTATCTATCTATCTATCTATCTATCTATCTATCTATCTATCTATCTATCTATCTAACTATCTATCAACTCTAGCCAGCCAGATAATGCTAATGTTAAATGTTGGCTATATATCGTCAATTGATGACTATGGTGCATATAGACGTTGTACTGCTAACTTGATACGGCAAGTATCGCGTTTCCACATATTAGCCATGAATGTGCTGCCTCCTACAGCGTTACTATATATCGGCCATATACCGGCTAATGTTGGCTAATGTCGGTTAGTGCTGGTTACCCGCTTACAACACCAATGTCCGCTTCTTTCAATCCCAATCCATGCGATTCGGTCGTTCGCGCGTCCAGACCGACAACAAAATGTGTTTGTTTTGCCTAAACACACCCGCCACTTTCGTCGGTCGCTGTAACCTCCTGTAGTGTATACGAACTGACCTAAGCACGGGCAATTGCCCCGCCACGGTGGTCTAGTGGCTAAGGTACTCGGCTGCTGACCCGCAGGTCGCGGGATCAAATCCCGGCTGTGGCGGCTGCATTTCCGGTGGAGGCGGAAATGTTGTAGGCCCGTGTGCTCGGATTTGGGTGCACGTTAAAGAACCCCAGGTGGTCAAAATTTCCGGAGCCCTCCACTACGGCGTCTCTCATAATCAAATAGTGGTTTTGGGACGTTAAACCCCACAAATCAAATCAAATCAAGCACGGGCAATTCCCACTCAAGCTTACCGGACATGGAAATGCGATTTCACCGTTGAAGTTGCCGCGACGAAAGGGAGCGTCGAAATGCGAGTCATTAATTGCGCTGTGGCGTCCCAGTGGCGTGTCAACCGGCTGTCACGCACGGGACACTGGCGCTGTCCAGCACCCATGGCAACGACGGGCGTCCGCGCGACTGGCGCCGCGTCGCGCTCAATACGCGCGTCTAGACGCGCAGAAACGACAAAAACCACGTGCGCGGGAACCGTGGTCTCTGAGGCACGTACAACGTATGCGATGCTGCTGCAAGCTCAGCTCGATAAGAACTACAAGATGCTCGCCGACATCTTTGCCGAGTAGCGAAGGTATATTTACACTAAAGCGAGTTTTTTTTTTCTTTTATCGCAATATGTAACAGAATATACTTACCATTTTCTTTTGACGACGATGTCTACCTTGGACTCTTTCATCCACACTCAACAATACCCCGTAGCAGTGGCTTTGCGTATAAAGTATCCGCTTTATCTCTCTGTTGCTTTCGTTCTGTATTACTTCTCCGCTCCTGCTATAGCCCTTTACTTAGGCTGCAGTCTATCCAAACAGATAAATTATTCAAGCAACAACAAGATGGCGCCGATGATGAAGAGGGGTGATGCGAAGACTGATGATGGTTATTGACAGATGAGGACGATAAAGTCTAATGAATTCTTACAAAATAAATAAATAAATAAATAAATAAATGTACAGGAGGAGAAGGTGGTTCCAATTCTGTCGAGATATATATATATATATATATATATATATATATATATATATATATATATATATATATATATATATACCATCTGGTTTTACAGGGTTGTGTTTGCGGGATGTGTGAACGCCTGCGAGACTACAGGCTATACGGTCAGATCCCGTGGCAAAGAAGCTTTCAATCAATCTGCCTCGTGACACCACGCTATTATAGGCCGTGTTCTGCGATTGTCCATCCACGTAGCGTAATGGGAGGGGTACGACGACTTCTTTAGGAACGGATGGAATATACCGATTTCAGCGCAATCTAACATTACCTTTCATAGGGCAGCGTGGCTTCAAGTGCCGTATTTACTTGTATACTGCCACCCCTCGTTAGCACTCGGTAATGCTGGCTAAATGATGGCTGCTGTTGGATATAGCGTTAACGAAAGTTGGTGACAGATGGCTTAAATTATTGGCAATGTTGACTCGGGGAGGAGAACCGAATAAAATTGAAACGGGGCTTATATACTTCTGAGATTAAAGGCGATTAGAGAGGGTTCGAAGAAGGAGGGGACGCTATCCGCCAAGTTATGTGAGCCCCCCTCTCCAATCCTTCTGGTACCATCTGCCTCATGGCGAGCAATACATACGCGCATGTATACCGCCCCTTTCATACACGCGCACACGGACTCGCTCTCTGGATTTCGTGCCGACCGGTTGTGCCCCCGCGATCTCCGACGACAGCGCAGCTCTGGTTGACTGGGCTCTCCCTACGCCATCCCCTGACGCCGACAAGAGCTCTCGCTGAGTGGTGCCCCGTCCTCGGACTCTTGCGACCGTGTTCATCTTTCCTATCTCCTCTTTACTTCCGTAGTTTTCTGTCGTTCGGTGTCCAGGCCTGCGCCCCGCTCTCTCCTTCCTCTATTTACCTTTTAATCCTATCCTTTTAATCCCTCCTTACCCCCGTCCCTCGTGAGCTACTGTTGGCGTGTCGCACTCTGATGCAGACAGTTATGGGGCTCACTTTTCTCTTTACGAATCACATAAGAAGAAAGAAGAACGCACACACATACCACCAGCGTATTCAGAAAACTTGGGACTTTCTTGAACAAAGGGGAGACCTTGAGCACTGCATGCTTGGTCCCTCAGCTCCGACTTTGTAAACACGCACACCACTGGACAAGCGCGACTGCTATTCGTATAGAGCTAACTGCTGATTACCTGACGCAATTCGTACAGATTTCGAGTGTGTGCGGCATGAATTGTGTGTGACCGATCGCCAATTGAATATACGCTTCGGTAAATGGCTCCTTCCTGGTGAGCAGTTCATTACCGCACATTCTCCTTCTCCAGTACAGTACGCAACTTGAGAAGACTGTAGCTATAATGAAGGGCTACCACTTAAGTAATTAGATGCGATGGAATGCATACAAATGAACGCGAAAAGTTAAGAAAGAAACACTCAATTACTGTAAAACGGAAACGCCCTCCGTGCGTGGAGGAACTGTCGCGCATACGCGTACCTGCATGCGCCACACAGCCAGCCGGGAGTGTTAGTTATTTAACAAGGCGATACAGTCCAGATGGATCACGCGTCAGCGCAATGTTTTTCTGGTTTAATTATAAAGGCACGCACGTCCAATCCCCATTCCTCCCGCTCCTACCCCTCGCGTTTCCTTTTTGTCCCGCTTTCCGCATATCCAAAGTGTCCAGCGCGTGCCGACCCCAAAACGCCGTCGCAACATGCAGCAGACAGCAGCAGCAGCAGCAGCACGCGATGCGTGGACAACGGATGTATGTACATTCGTGAGACTGGCAAAAAAACAGCGGCCCCAAGCGCCATGAATTATGGAGCATACGCAGTGCGGCGCGCAAGCCCTCGTTTGACCCCAGGCGGTGTGACCTCAATGACTTTGCGATAATTGTTCGGAACAGCGAACAAACTGCCACATGCGGGGCAGACCCTGTGCGGTACATAATCTTCGGGCGTAGGCCATCAGATTGCTATGTTAGATACCATATAGCTCAACAAGAGCGTTGTATCGTGTACAGTCAGTGTTGGCGGGCATGTCGTGTCGTGTCTTGGGTTTTCACCTCCTATCGTATATGTCACCCCATCTTGTCGATATACCTCCTTTCACTCATAGACTACTCCGACAACGCGTAGCTTGAAGTGAGCTGTATAGAGAGCGGAAAAAAGCGCGCACGTGGCAGGTATACAAGAAATATAGAAAGGCTCAACACCGTAATAGCTTACAGGGGTCGTGGCCCGCTGTGGATCTAGTGTATAGATTTCGTAGCTTGGGTTATACCACAGTGTCGCAAGACAACACGCATAAGCAGAAACTTAAGATCATACTGGCCCAATAGAGATAGTCGACGAAGTCAGGCGAATGCCGATGTATTACAATCGTAGCAGGCAGTTTGTCTGTCTGTCTGTCTGTCTGTCTGTCTGTCTGTCTGTCTGTCTGTCTGTCCCGTCCGTCCGTCCGTCCGTCCGTCCACCCGTCTGTCTGTCTGTCGGTCTGTCCCGTCCGTCCGTCCACCCGTCTGTCTATATGTCTGTCTGTCTGTCTGTCTGTCCCGTCCGTCCGTCCACCCGTCTGTCTGTCTGTCTGTCTGTCTGTCTGTCTGTGTGTCTGTCTGTCTGTGTCTCTATCTGTCCGTCTGTCCGTCCGTCTGTCCCGTCCGTCCGTCCACCCGTCTGTCTATATGTCTGTCTGTCTGTCTGTCTGTCTGTCTGTCCCGTCCGTCCGTCCACCCGTCCGTCTATATGTCTGTCTGTCTGTCCGTCCGTCCGTCCGTCCGTCTATCTATCTATCTATCTATCTATCTATCTATCTATCTATCTATCTATCTATCTATCTATCTATCTATCTATCTATTCTTCTTTCTTTCTTTTCTTCTTTCTTTCTTTCTTTCTTTCTTACGCGCAGTACCGCAAACACGCCCGCCAAAATATTTATCTGCTCTAATAAGCATTCAACCAAGTTCAGAAAGCTAAAGTCGAACAAGAGAAACAGAAGCTCATTGTTATTCATCGCAAGCAAAGTTTATAGGAGGCGTGAGCGCTCAGCGTTGAACGAGAGGCGAAGAAGGCGCATGCGGGCCCCAAATTAGACGAGTCGATCGTGCTTCGCTTCGCACCTTCTTGGCGCGGCGCCGCCGAAAAACAGACGCGCGCTGAATTTCGCGCAAAACAACGAGCAGCTGTGGTCACGAGAAGACGCTGCCACCGGAGAAAAAATATAAATAAACGAAGACGTGCAGCGTTAGAGCGTGCGTCTTCTCCTAACGCTGACGCGTTTCTTTCCTCCCTTTATATAAACCAGTTAGATGTATAGGGTTAACAGCAACCCCGCTCTTCCCAGTAAACCTGCATTATAGAATGAAGGACCACGCAACCCAGGTCTTACAGCATGCTTGCGCGAAGGCAGCATACACAAAGACAAATATTAAGACCGGCAAAAGCGATATGCCCTAACCTCATGGCGAAAATTTATTATAAACAGCGCGCAAAGTACCACAGTCCCTCAACGACCTAAATAATGAGGCAGTTAGGGAAATATGACGCATCGCCACACGCGGAGTGTCACCATTTTTCTTTTTCTTTTTCATTTTACTCTTGCCTTTTTTTTTTTCGAGCCGCATTTCCTTGCTTCTGCGTAGGCTAGCAATACGAACACGATGTAAGACTCCTCATTTCATCATCCTCATCTCTCTCTCTTTCGATAGTGTCGCGACACCCATACGTAATATATCATTCCCTGCCGTGCAGTTTTCCTGGCAGGAGAAAACACAGACGAAATTGAGAGCGCGTGATTATGCACAACCATTGCTCGTGGTATACTCGCGCCCTGAAATAGGTAATCCCTGCCGAACTGACATTGCCGGGAAAAAAGAGCGGTAACATGAAGTGCCAGACGTTGCTCACGGATGGAAACGGTTTGTTTGACCGCGTTGTGTTTGCCCCGAGTGGCACTGTATAGCTAGAATGCAGTATGGTTGCCCATCATTAACGGGACACTGATCACGCAGGCTTTAATGTTGCCGCAGGCTGCAATTGTTACTGCGAGAGTTACCGTATATATTGCTACGTCGCTGACATATCAGAGATCAGAAGACAACAACGAGGAAGTGGTCTGTCGGTTGTGCGTGCTGTCCTCCATCTTAGTCGACGCCGTACGCATCAGTGTCAATATAGATTCTAAATAGACACGCCTCGTGTCATTTCTACGTAACATCTTTGTGGTGGAGGTGCTGGGTAATCGAGGTGCATTCGGTGTTTATACTCAACCTTTTTTCCTCGGGACGAAAGCAGTGAACGACTATATATGACTTATGCGCATACTATTACAGTTTAATTTCGAATAGACAAAAATGCGGAGAGCACCCGCGTTCTCATAAAATATAGGTGCGCGTTAAAGAACCCTCGGTTGTCAAAATTAACCCTCAGCTCCCTTCAACTGCGTGCCTCCTAATCGTAGCCCTAGTTCCCGCACTTAAAAGAATATAATCTTAAATTTGCAAAAAGAAAACTTTCATAGTTCAGCGATGGGGCAAGAAACAGGACCATGGGTATACGGGATTTCTAGCTATCGCCAACCAAGCTGCAAATAAGGAACTAATGAATGAATGAATGAATGAAATAGTGGATATTTTGCATCACCATGTGGCCAGCGTTTGCTAGAGCTGACGCGAAGTTTCTGAAGCACGACGACTCGCAACGGTGTGGAATATAAAAAAAAGAAAAACCGCGCCTGCCCCCGATAATTACACAAATGATATCTCCAACTCTATGACGTCACAGTACAGGGAGGTAAGATCCATTACAGCAGTAAATGAATTGTGTGAGTATGTCGTCAGATATTCATTAGTTAAAGCTTACAATTCCATTCCACGATGATAGCCGTCGTATAAAATTAAACGTAGCACGATACATCCCAGAACCCCCCCCCCCCCGCCTCCTCCTCCGAATATGCTCTGAATATGTATGAAAAGAAGGTGCAATAAATATTTGTTTTCTAAACACAGCAAGATGATGAGCCTCTACCAATAAGGTTTTGAAAATGTTAACATTCCCAATGAGTACGCTCGTGTGCAGAGATCCGCTCTGCACACGAGCGTATAGTCATAGTGAATTATTTCATTCCTAACACACTGGCTGAAGATGAGGTTATCCGGGTTATCCCCTTCCGTCTAAAGCCGCAATGATGTTTGAATATTCCCAAAGCCGAAATTTAGGCAAATCTATGCAAACGAATATTAGGTTTCTCCACTTGCATAACGGCCCTACCAGTAACCCAGGCATACACGTCAGAGATTCCACTGAGCTAATTTTCCCGTGCAAAAAGACAGTGCGCGTGCGCGCTTCAGCCGCCACCGACGTGGAGGCAGCGAAGTGTTTTAGGGCGTTGGCGGTGGCGAGGACCGCCCAGACGACGCCGACGGGGCTCGGATCGATGCAGTCTGGCTTCTCGCGGAGCGCTTGCCACGCGGCGCGCATAGTTGGGCATCGAGAGACCCTCCTCCTTCTTCCTCTCTGGGGAGGCCGGGGAACACTGCCGTTGTCACGGCTGCAGGCGACCGGGTATGCGGTAGGAAATGCATCGCGTACATACCACTGGTGCGCACCTGCGTACTCACGAACACATAGCCCGTAGAACGTATAGGGCTCTTCGAGTGTGCGTGGCCACACGTGGCGAAGTCTAGATGACGACGAACTCCAACGCGGACTTCCTCCTCGACACCATATTGGGCTGGGCGCGTAGTACGAACACGCGTTAGTTGCATGCATGTTGTGACAGGAGGATGGTAGTGGTAAAAGAACAATCGCGCACTCGCAGTTATCAAGAGTTCACGGAGCGGTATGAGAAAATTTGTTGACAAGAGAGGGTTCGGCACATGGATGCATGGACGCCTGTTGAAGAGGTCGCCGCCTTGTAATGGACTCTGAAGCGACATGAAGAAAACCGCAGTGTGTGTGTGTGTGTGTGTGTGTGTGTGTGTGTGTGTGTGTGTGTGTGTGTGTGTGTGTGTGTGTGTGTGTGTGTGTGTGTGTGTGTGTGTGTGTGTGTGTGTGTGTGTGTGAGGGGGGTCCGAGCGTTTATTACTCAGATATTACAGCATTGCTTTAAATTCCACACAGCAACCACTGTGAGTCCATCAATGCCAGACTGTTTTGTTTGTTCTTTGTTTTGTCTACACTATAATGCTATAAACGTCATATCGGAAACTTCTTCATGTCCTGTGTTCGGCTCCTCAAAATTCAGCCGCAAGGTTGACACAGTCAGTGCTTTCTTTTTGTGTGTGTGCGTGTGTGTGTACAATTGCATTCCGTATCATAGAGTCACTGTACACACTGCGATAGCGTTGGTCACGAGAAATTGGATGCACACAACCATGGGAACCTTTCCAGCCAAGCAGACGCCGAGCGCCAGTGCGTGCAGATAAACGCGCCACGTGTCCGAAAACGTATAAGCGCAGCCCGCACTTACACGTGACCGATCACGCGCTCCCTGCATTTGCCCTGCGTTTTGCAGTACACAGCTGCACGATGCATAAACGCGCACCTGGTTTAGAGATTCCGACGGCACACGCAACCGCGCGAGCTACTTTCGTTGCTCGATATGTGCTGCTCAATTAGAAACATTAATCATGGCGCATCCTTTGTTCAAAAAGTGGACGAGATCTACCATGAGTTTCAAACTACTAGTAAAGCCATACTTCACAATATTGGCTCGCGAGTTCTCCGTAGTGGGGATGTCTCTGCAATCCGAAGGATGCGTATCTCATGCCGGTGCGAAATTTGACGGGAAATGGGAAGATTTCCTTCACAGCCTTCGCTCTTCTTGTATAAGCACGCAGGTTCGACTGTGAAAGGATTCTCCGATCTTCCCGAAATCTTCCGAGAATTTTCGATTGCTTTGTTGGTTCGTGTGTTCAGTACGGCATGAGTTCGGGAACGCATAGGTATGCAAGATCGCGAGCGAGAGACGGTGAGAAGCATGGATGCGGTCGCAGCCCCCTTCCCCGGGTTCTGGCAAAGCTCCTGGTAGCCCTGATTTGACAGCATCGACACTGGAAGACAGCAATATCACTTCGGGTGCGACAGGTAAGAGCCCTTACTGCTGCTATACGATTGCAAAAGACGCCAGGAACGCTCTCGAAGAGCCGCCCAACGAGCTCAGACCCCGACGGTGCCCGGCCTTTCGCAAGACTCTGCGCTGCACCGCGAGGCGAAATTCCCGAAGCAACAGCAGCGGTATCACCCTATCATCGGCGGCAAAAGGCCCCCATTTAGAGGCTCGGTGTAGAAACTCGGCAAGTCTCGATCCTCCGTCCACAGCGCCGCCAAGATGGGCTGACGCGATAGCTCGGTCAGACCGACAGCGGCGGCGGGCCACGGGCGAATCGATGCGCTCTCGGAAGCCGGTGCGGCGGATGAAGCAAGCTGGAGACGGCAGGAGCGCACCGATAGGGAATGCTGTAACAAACCTACAGCGGATCTGCAGCCACCATAGTGCTCCATAAAAAAAAAGCGACAGAATCGCAGTAACGAATATACACATATGCGCCATATGCGCTGCTTTTTTTCTTCTATTTTTCTTTTCTTGCTGCGTTGAAAAAAAAAGTGCATGCATCTGCACTCGGATATCACAAACGCAACTTTATCACGGAATTAAAAGTTACTTAAATGTTACTACAGTTAAAGGACAATCGCGAAGACCTCCACCGATGTAGGCGTATCTAGAATGGTTCCAACCCTCTCCCTTCGATATACCGGGTGTTCAAAATTAAGCTTTATGATTTTTTTAAAATTAGGCGCTCGAAGGCACGTGAGAACCACTTGTGCAAATAAGTTAAGCGGCCAGGGGGACAGAAAGTTAGATGATAATTATCGCTGTCAGCAGCCCAATTAACTAAAATTTAATAATTAACTTTTTACTGGCTGCGGTAAGTTGGCATGTTTATATTGAAAAAATGTAGGCAGTGGTGTTTGTACACAGTTTCAGTTGGAAGATTTTTTCTAGCACGCCTGTGTTCCGAGATATCCGGCTCCAAAGTTTAATTGTCTTTCGCACGATTACGCATGCAAGAGGGTGAGGGTCCGCGCAAAGCTCCTCCCTAAAGTGACGCATCTGTTGCGTGTGGTGTTTAGTGTGTGAAGAGGGTGGAAGCGTAGGCATAGGTGATAGCAATTACCCTTGCCCTCTTCGGCCGTCGAAATCAAAAATCGAAGAACGCTTGCAACCAGTGTCGTAACACGCAACTGCAGAGCCTCTAACGATAGTGGCAGATACCATGCCGAGATAATGGTGCGAGCGGAGAATCTGGATGCCAGTGCGCGTGCGTAATAATCACTAGAGAAGCATGCGTGGTCGTTGCCTGGGCTACGCGAATAGCGTGACTGCTGATGTCCGAGTACTGTAACTTTTATTGAAACAAGAGCAACAACTCCACCAATAATAACTGAAACAGTTTTATCCTTGCTAACGCATATTTCCTGCTGCTACATAAGCATATTTCGGTCATGCACAAATCTCATCGAAACTCTTCACCTCTCAAGACGTCAATGCCCCAAAAAGTGTTCAAAATGCCTGCCTTCGGCAGCAACGCAAAGCATGAACCGCTGTCGCGTCGACTCGATGACTCGGCGCAGTACTTCTGCAGGAATACTCGCACAGGCAGATGTTATCCTGTCCTTCATGTCATTAACATCGCTGGGCTCTGTTACGTAAACTCGATCTTTAACGTAGCCCCAAAGGAAAAAGTCGAGCGGAGAAAGGTCAGGTGATCTTGGTGGCCAAAACATCGCTCCTGCGCGCCCAATCCACTGTTGTGGAAAACGTCTGTCCAACCAGTTCTTCGCCCTGGTAGAAAAATGTGGTGGTGCTCCATCGTGCTGAAACCATACTTGGCGCAGGTCATTCAGGGAAAGACTGCAGACAAGATCATCAATGACAACACCTAATATTTCTTCTGTGTACATCTTTCCGTTCAAGTTGTCCTCAAAAAAGTGAGGTCCGATGATCCTGTCCCCGAGTATGCCGCACCACACATTCACACTCCAGCGAACTTGATGCTTGTGCTGCCTCAGCCAGTGTGGGTTTTCTTGTGCCCAATAATGGGCGTTGTGAAGATTAACACTTCCATTTCGGCAAAACCGAGCTTCATCAGTCCAAATTATTCTGTGCAAAAAGTCATTTTCTTGATCAGTTTTGATGAGGCCCCAATTGCAGAAGTCAACTCGCCTTTCAAAGTCCGCCTCATTTAGGTCCTGATGAAGGTAAACGTGATATGGATGGAACTTGTGCTTTCTTAAAACATTTGTGACTGTTCCGATGCTGCGACCGCACTGATCGGCAATCTGTCGGATGCTGAGCTCTGGCATCGAGGTTACGCACGCGACAACGTCGATTTCAAAGTCTTCATCGACGATTGCCTTCCTGGTCCGTCTCGGAAGGTGGACAGAGCCTGTTGTGCAGAAGCGTCGAAACAGGTTTGTGAAAGTGGGCCTTGTTGGAAGGGGACGGTGTGGGTGGCGAGACGCGTAAAGCTCCATTGCTAACGAAGCGTTGCCATTCATTTCAGCCATTGCAAGCACCACGTCTACTTTTACTTTGGTAGAATACCTCACGCCAGAAGCAGCCATATTAGCTCGAAAGGACTCCACGTGGATTTCCTTGGTAGACCTTCAATGCAGAGACGCTGTGCTCTAACCGGAGGCACCCTAGTGCAGGACGGTCCTGCTAACGCGTTCACAAGAAGATGTCTCAGTGTGATCTAAAGTCACGAAAAAACGTCGCGAAAAATGGTCTCCTGTTATCGCGTTCATCAGGATCATGCGTAAGGCTCATGGCGCACCGCGCTGTCACATTTTGATTTCGCCGGCCGAAGAGGGCAAGGGTAATTGCTATCACCTATGCCTACGCTTCCACCCTCTTCACACACTAAACACCACACGCAACAGATGCGTCACTTTAGGGAGGAGCTTTGCGCGGACCCTCACCCTCTTGCATGCGTAATCGTGCGAAAGACAATTAAACTTTGGAGCCGGATATCTCGGAACACAGGCGTGCTAGAAAAAATCTTCCAACTGAAACTGTGTACAAACACCACTGCCTACATTTTTTCAATATAAACATGCCAACTTACCGCAGCCAGTAAAAAGTTAATTATTAAATTTTAGTTAATTGGGCTGCTGACAGCGATAATTATCATCTAACTTTCTGTCCCCCTGGCCGCTTAACTTATTTGCACAAGTGGTTCTCACGTGCCTTCGAGCGCCTAATTTTAAAAAAATCATAAAGCTTAATTTTGAACACCCGGTATATATATATGTATATATATATATATATATATATATATATATATATATATATATATATATATATATATATATATATTTTTTTTTTTTTTCCAGTTTATGCGTGTGTATATAAAGGCACACATGCGAACACGCAAACACAGGTGTCCCCACAATCAGTTCCTGCTCCCAAAACATTGAGGTAAATCCTGTTCATGCGCCCCTGGGTCTGGCGGTGACATTGCGACCTGTAGTACTCGCTCCAGTGAGTACAGCCATGAAACGTATACATGCACGAAGCAAGCTCTCCGAAGGTCACGGTTTAACCGTAAATTAACGAACGCGCGCGTTCTTAATGCAAGAAAAAAAATCCACTGTACTTAACGCAGCGAGAACGCATTTCTGATATATAGCATCTATAGGCTTGCCCTGGTGTGCAAACCTGTATCATACACAAGTTTAAGGCATCCGCCTTCCTTCGAATCAATAAATACATTTCTTTTTTCTCTTCCTCCAATGCCACGCACACAGCAACAGGTGATTTCACAGATCACGCGTAATGGCACTAGCGCACCATTGCTGGTTTTTAAGGAACGAAACAATTGCCAGCGTGCGGGCTGTACAACGATTTCTGTTCGACGGGCTTTTAACAAATTTTTGCCGTTATGCGAAGGAACAACTAAGGATTCTGCCCTACATCTGACGGCGAACTGCGACTACAACTTCCGCCAGAAATTTCCCTTTTTCATTATTCGCAAAACTATATAGCCGCCATTCCGAGAATCTATTACCGAGGAGAAACGATGCAATCTTTCCTTTGCTCTGATAAACAAACCGCACGCACGATCAGACAGGCAACTATAGCGGGCGGGCGAATATAATATAATCGTAATGTCCGATTATACTAGTAATCGTTATAAATAGTTATGGTGATTCTTTTCCATAGCGAAACACGCGAAGATTCGAAGAAAACTTTTTTTTTTCGCTTAACTTCGTCGATTGCGCACTCGCTATACCTGCGTCAGCTGCATGCACGTGCTTATACGGCGGCTTTTCTTCAAAAGCGCTTTCTGACCGAAAAGAAATTGCTCCACCTTTAATTCTCGTTCGCACGGGCGAGGAAAAAGCACAGCGAACGAAGCATGAAGCCGAAAAAATGGGATGATGGAAGAAACATTGTCATAAGTGCTTCCAAATATTCGCGAACGGGATGAGGGGGCAGTGGTACGAGTAAAAAATACACAAAAAAATATTTCCAATCAAACGCATCGTTTTTGTTTTACGCTGCTTCACAAGTGAAAAAAGCTGTATTCGCAAGAACCACAGATGAAACGAGTTCTCGGTAAAAAAACACAACAGCTAAGGTTAACTTCCGTGTCTTATCGAGCTAGCGGCATGCACGTGCACTCTCTAATAATGAGCGTTTTTTTTTTCGTTTCTTTTTTTTGTGTGTGTGCGTGAAAGAAAATTGCTGCAGCCCGCACTTCACCCCGTTCCATTTGTGTTCCGTTGTTGCTTGTTGCACTTACGGCAAAGAACGACTGGGGGCTACGGTATACAGCGACACATTCCGGGCCCAACGACGGCAGGTTAAATACACACAAAAAAGAAACAAGAGGAATTATTTGTGTCCGTTATCATGAGCATGCGATTCTTGCTACGCACAAAACAACAGCAAATATTTAAAAAGAAAAAAAAACGTGACGTCGCCTTTTTAAAGTATTCAATAGATTGAACGAACGCCATCCCCTTAACTAGTACACAAAACGTCTTTTTTTTTCATATTTTTCACGCACTCCCCTTGTCCCCTTTCCGCACGCCTTTCTGTTTGAAGAAGTAAGCAAAAACAAGTAAACAGATAGCAAGCAAGCAGCCACGTGAGCAGTGTCTCTTGTTTCTTTCGTTGTTCATTTATTATTTTTGTTTTCCGCATTAATAAAACACTAAGCAGTCGCGTCCTCGACGCAGTGCCGACGACTGCGACCCCTACAAGGGAGTGGGGAGGGCGTGCACAATATTCACAAAACTGCACAGGCCCTATTCATGCCCCGCGGGCGCCCCGCACGCCAAGTCTGTCCCAGTTCCGTGCAGCACTACGTGAGGCCACGAGGAACACCGGTTACGCAAACTCAACATAGAGACCGCGATGAAGTGCGCAACTGCTTCCCGCTCGCTCCTTCCGTACACATGAAAGGGAGTTTTTATAGAGGCCTGCCTGCTCATACTAGTGATAGCATGTTCGCTCAGATTTCAGAGACAGCAGCCACCACTAAACAGCTAGTTCGTTACTGGTTAGGAGAAAACTTGGTTAACGTGCTTCTATCAATATATAGTTTTTTTTTTGTCTAAACGCAGGATGCAGCAAAAGCCTCTTTTAACGCATGTACCAACTTTTTAACATCCGTCTCTTAACTTCCTTCTTCTTTCTTTAACCACTAACGGCACCTGATTTCAGCAAAGTTTATTCACAACTTTAGAAAGTTACGTGTGAAAGAGAGTTCTTTTTTTTTCTTTTTCTGGTAACATTGCAGACGCAGGTAATTGCCGATGGAGATACGTACCAGCGACGCATTCTAACGTATGTTCACCCGCCAAGCGATCGCACTTTTTAATGAGCTCGGGTTTATTCGATACCCGTTTGTCGATACCCTTTTTTTATTTAGCCCACTTTACTTACTTTTTGGTAACTGAATGAATTATTTAAAAGATGGCTTCCGCCCCTGCAGAGCTTCCATTGCTGCTCTAAATTCAAACGTGGCGAAAAATAAACGGACACAAATAAAACGCTCTGAACTTAAAAGGGTAGCCCCAAGCCCATGCAGTGTGCCCTACTCTCACGCCACCTTTATGGAGCCAAGCAAACAGTGTTCACGATACTCATAACCTGCCCTCGGTACTGCACAGAACCGGCTCGGCTTAGGCACGCAAATACGCGCACAGGCGGCAACTAAGCGGCCGGGGATCAGAGCCGGAGGTGGGCTCCACCGGACCGGAAGCCCCCGTGCAAACGGTCGGGGCATCGCATCCGCTTCATCCGCGAGCGCCATCTATCTAATTCTCTCCCCGTGCCTCAGCCGGGCGTCCGCAGTAACTGTTTGCTGCGCTGAGCCGTAAGCCAACGCCGCCCCCGCATCATTTTCAGTCTCTTCTCTCCTCCCCTTATCTCTCTCTCCTGTACTGTCTCCCCGAATGTGGTACACGTCGCGCCGGCGCCGACCAGCACCTGGTCGCAGCAGAGCGCGGTGGACGGGCGCCGAGTGAGATGCGGCCGCCGGAAGAAGCGAGACAGCCACGCCCGACCGCAGATACATATACGGGTTTCCCCCGGCTGTCTGGCGCTTAGTTCCGTGCACCGCGACAAGGGCCATAACCTCTGAAGCTCGGCATTGTAGCGGCCACTGAGGGCGGAAAACAAACAACCTAAAAGGAACGCCTTCAAACGGAACATCGGGGTGACATTGCCGGACGGGCGAAAATAACGCTTAACCGAAAACCAGTTTGATATTTTTGCGCGTAAGCTTTTCTAACGCTTGTCCTTGTCGCGGTTCCTGTTCTCGTCGCTTTACTGCTAAGGTCTCGACAGACGCATCAAAGCAAATCGCCCCAAAATATGTTTCCCCTAATCTGATACACACACATGCGCAGAAAAGACAAAAAGACAGATGGCGACGCCGCAATGAAGTTCTTACGCAATCTATACAGCCAAGGCAGAATATTACTGCGGAATTCGCAAGGTCTCACTTTTGTTCCGACGCTGCTAATTCGGGGTGAGTAATCGAGGAAAGCTCTGCCTTTCATTTTTCCCGCTAAGTAAGCGCCATCTTTTCTCCCCGTTAACTGCAAGCGGGCGTGTGAAGAATACTACAGCCATATAATCTTGAATGCTTTTGGTCAATTTAATGTCGCCCTTTTGTGATCTCTACAGCCCTTTGCTTTCACACACATGACCATTGTGCAGCTCGAAAATGAGTTCTACGGTTCTTGCTTTGGGTACGAATTTTTTTTTCAGAATTTTTTTCCGTATCTGGTCGTTCCCTGACGTCGGCAGCAGAAAGAAAGATCCGCTGATATTTCCACCTTGCGATATAAAAAAACGCGCTCGGAGTGTCCATTTTAAGCTGTTCTTCAGCTGCACGTCCCAAAACTACGCGGCACTTACAAAACACAAGGGTAAGTTATCCCTTTCTGGCATCGGTCAGTCTTCCTTCTTCGACCGACATTTATCCAGCGTGCACTAAACTAGACAATGAGCACTCATAGATGAATTCGCTTTATTACGCGTAGAAGTGAACGCCGAGAAGCCTTACGAAAGCGGACGATAATAAGGGAAAACGTTCACGACGACATCCACAATATCTCGTACGAAGGAACACCAAACAAGAGCTTCGCGTGAGGCTGGAAATTTTATTGATACAGGACTCGTGCTAAGTGAAGAAAGCAATCGCTCCTATTTCATATATATAAATATTACGCTGTGGAGCACAGGAACCGCCAGATTCGCATGAATTTCCGTTTACAAAAGCGAGAAAAAACTCAGCCAGGCGGAACGCCATTACGGCATTCTCCTAAATGCTTGCTTTTGCATCCGCGAAAGCGGATACATCTTGTCGAGTTTCGAGAGAAAACAGGGACACGTCGCAATTAAAGTAAACAGGCTAAAAATAACAATAAAATATCGTCGCGCACACGGCGCCATCTGGCTCTACCACGGGAGTCGGGCAGTGAACAGAAACTCTCGCTTTTCACCCCGTAACGGCCGTGTCCTGGCCTCCGCAACACACACACACAAGCCCGCCACCCTCTACACCAATCCCTCCCCGGCGAACCCATGCGAAAACGCAGCCAGGCGACTCCCCGAAAGGGCGCTTTTCCGCATTATGCTTAATTATGAGGAGCAGCCACCTTCGCAGGGTGAAGGCGACTGCCGCAGCTCCGCTTGCAGCACCAGCCCCCTCCCTCTCGTATACTTTCCTGTCCATATTACGCGTCATTCGTTCACTCTTTCTTCTTTTATCTCTCTCTCATGTTCCATTCCTCCTCACCCACGTCATCTTTTCTCTGGGTACACGAGTGCAGAGAACAGCGCTGGATCTAGGCAGTAAAGAAAAAAAAAGTAAACATAAACTAGATCAAACAAACGACCTGCCACGACGATGCCTGCACCACTCGTAGGGTGCGTTTTTAATTTCATCCACCGGCAGCACGCTGTCGCTATTTCTCCGGCACTCCCTTTTTTTTTCATTTCCTCCTTCATTCTCGCGGACTTACACTGCAGACATATTTCATCTTTCGTGGGTCTCGGGTAAAAGAAGCCGGGATAATATTCTTCCCCTTGGCTAGCCGCACGGAAACTTCCCGAGTTTAAGCCTCGACCATCGTATACCTGCCTGATTACTTCCACCTCTTTTCTTGATCTATTTTTACTTTCTCACTCTCGCCTCGCTTGTTCCTAACTCAGGGCCCGAACTATAGGCGCCTGCAGTTGAGTCCTCCTCGCTATTTCAGCGTCCCTCCAATATGAGCAGGTGTAATGCGCGTGGCGTTCGCTTGTTGGATTAGCGGCGGCTTCGATTTAGGAACATCACTAGGCTTTCCATACATCTCCATCGAATATTTCGGAACTGTGCAGCCGTTACGTTAGCGTTAAAAATCAGCAACATTGACATAGAAGATCAAGATTATTAGTGCATTTTATTGTTCTTTCCAACACTGAGCCATTAATGAGCACGTTTCTTCTGATACCTTGATGCAAGAGCACGGCGCAAATATTTATTTATTTATTTATTTATTTATTTTGTTCGTCGGCCAGACACCCAGTTCGCGAAAAGAGAGAATGTGCATCAGAAATGGTACCAATAAATTCAATTTTAATCTATATAATTAAAAAGGCTGCGAGGAACGACTAGAGCCATGCACTAAGAAAGAAAGAAAGAAAGAAAGAAAAAAGAAAGAAAGAAAGAAAGAAAGAAAGAAAGAAAGAAAGAAAGAAAGAAAGAAAGAAAGAAAGAAATGTAAGTGCTTTCTTAGTTGTTTACTTGCACATATCTTTAACGCCAATGTAAAACCCAGAAAACAAACTGATGTAACGCCACTGTAAAACCCAGAAAACAAACTGATATAGGTACGAATAGGAAAATGAGAAACTTGTGAAAAAAAATTCCTATGTTTTGTATCTTTCTTTAAACCATGAACAAAAAAAAACACGTAAAATGGTGCCTATTTCTGCATAACGACTAACCACCTAATGTAAACATAATTAAAATCCCCACCGCAAAGGACGCCATAACACACAACAGCTGCGGCAAGCAACGACACCGCACACTGCATCATGTCCCCCCCCCCCCCTCCTCCCCGTTGCCCTTCGCTTACGCAGCCAAATACAGACAGCACCTCTATAACCCCATTGCATACTTGTTCGTCGTTGTATCTGTTATATCTCTGCAACAACCGTCGGACGAATAATAGTGCGAGCCAGGCAAATATGGCAAAAACCAAGAGCGAGACTTCAGCTTTCATCCACGATACCTTGGCATGGATGATGGATGCACGACCCGGATTCATGCAACGTGCGGCGAAGCCTGCTGCGGTCGGATCGCGAGCTGTGTCCGAGCAAGGTTGGGAAAATTTATTAAGCGAGGGAGTCGATCGGGGGTCCCTCGAGCAATAATTACTCGTACACAGCTCAGCATATGTCTAGGCACAGAAAATGGACAGCTCGCAACACACACACACACACACACACACACACACACACACACACACACACACACACACACACACACACACACACACACACACTTTTTTCTTCCTTGGAGGCACGCAGTAACTCCAATATATATTGAGACAGCGCACCCCACATTGAAGTAAAAATTTGGTAGAACGAATAAGACGTTTCATCTGTGCGCTTTGTCGTTCAAGCTTAGCGTTAGCGTCCTCTGTGCGACTTCAATAAATGCTAGCGATAATGCTAAATAAAAACTCTCAAGTCACACGGTAGCACTTTAATAACAGCGTTGCAAAGCTAACATAGCCTCCCCCCCCCCCAAAACCAACCTGCTGTCCGCGAGAGTCCCCCGTTTGTCCACTTAATCAGAACGAGAATCAGAACGAGAATCAGAACGAGAATCAGAACGAGAATCAGAACGAGAAAAAACGCATGAACAATTCTCGATACGAGAAAACCTTCACGGGAGGGTGCCCTCGCGTGCGGCAGAACTAGACACTGAGCCAAGTTAAAGCCACATACACTTCTACAGCTAATGCAGAATAGAAGTTACGGCGACGAAGAGAGACGGTTCCCGCCACAAAAAAACAAAAAACAAAACAAAACGAGTCGATCAACACCTCTCTTGTGTGTTGAGGGAGAATTGTGCAGTAGTCATCACAGGGAGTGCTCGTGTAGAATACGCACCTTTCAGACGGCACGCGGCCCTGCTAAGGCATGATAGGCCAGGCCAGTGCGCATGCGCGCGAAGACGTTCTTCTCTCGTGCATACGCTTTCATATCCCTGCACCAGCAACCGCGCACTCCCTTCACTCTATAGAGCAGCCCACCGTCAGAGTGTTCCCGTGAGTGAAGATTGATGCTCGCTGCTCGCGCACCTTAGGCGGCTGGCGAGACGAGAACGTCTCATTTATTTTCTCATCCCCCCCCCCCCCTTCCCAAACGAGACAGCAGCAACCCTTCGTCTTAACCAGCCAAAAAAAAAAAATTCTCGGCATCCCTCAGAGTGGATCGTTCTGCCTGCGTAAACCGTAGCACCGACCTCAATTATTTACTCCCTTCCCAGAACGTAATCCCTCCTCCTCTCCCTTCATATGGCGCGAGGAGAGAGACGAATCGTTTCCGGCGCGGCTTAAGAGATGGCGCTGCACCTTCTCTAACCCGTATCGCCCATGCATGCCGCAGCTTGACGTCGCCGCAGCCGTCGCCTGTTGCGCTGCTATAGCGCGGAGGCGCCACATTTACGAGCCAATAAAACACCCTGACGCCTGGCGGGATCCCCGTTTACGACGACGCGAATCGCGGCGGATCTCTGGGCTAGCCCAGGCTGACCGGCTGCTTGGCCTGTACGTTCATGCGCCACGGCAAGATCCGTACAAAGGCGCAACTGAGACAGCCCGGTGACTGATCGCCTTAAACCACCATTTACTCTCCCCCCCCCCCCCCTCGTTCACCTCTCCAGCTGCGCGGGACGCTCTCCCGACATCCTACGGAAGAGGAGTGATGTAGCCTTTAAGGTGGCCCCCATAAACACGCCTGTCGATGTTTTTAAGTCCGTCGTATTCTATCGCTGCCTTTGTTCCGCAAGGGTGGGGCTTTGTCTGCCACTTAAACACTAGTAGCCCCCACCGACTTACAGCCCGCGCTTTTCCTTGTAAGGTACAGTGTCAAGCGCTCGCAAATAGGCATCCAAGGCAACGATGTCCATTGAGAGAGCGTCGCCATTACTCCTCAATGGACGAGCGTTCAGAGTTCTCACGAACGCTTCCGAGATCGGGCGACAGACGCGCTCTGCGCCGCCGACCAATCTTGGAGGTTGTGTTCGGACCCTATACCGCTATAGAACTCTTGCGATTACTCATTCAGGATTATTTCTTTTAGATGCGGAGCATCTTATACTCGCGCCTTGTAGTGCGCCGTCCGCACCGCTTCTCGAACATTCGACAGCTGACGCGCGCGCATGCGCCGTCGCGCCGTCGCCCACTCTTCCACCATCTGTGCATCCCTTCCTCCTCTACACACCGCGCGCGCTTCACTCCTCCACCATCTGTGCACCCTTCCTCCTCTACACACCGCGTTCGACATCTACAATTCTCCTGATTCTCCAGTGGACGCGCATGTGGCGTCGCGCTTCGAGAACATTCAACAGCTGACAGTGCATGCGCCGTCGTGCTGTATATATACTCAAGGTCGGCGCTCGCTCGCTCAGTTGCCGCTCGTCGGTTGGTTTGTACGGCGCGTCGACGTCCAAGGTCGCGGTGAAATGAATTCCAACGAATCCACAAACACAATGATCGACGTTCCTTCGACCAGCGCCGCCCTTTCGCATACGTGTGTACGTGTTCACTCATTTAACACCCCCTCCTACAACCACGTTAACCAATTTAGCCATCGACCCAAGTAAGTCGCAATTTAACACCCCATTTCACAACCACGTTAACCAATTTAGCCATCGACCCAAGTAAGTCGCACTTTAACACCCCGTTAACCAATTATATGGTCCGCATCCTCCTCAGTGTTCCCCCGAGGGAAGCTGCGGGCAATTTTTGTGCCGGTTCTTGGATATATTCCGCACAGCAGAAAGCGAAAAGAACAACAGCAACAACAACAACAAAAATAACGGTTAATTTCAGTCGCGGTGGATCAGCTTACCAAATAAGCCACATCAACGGGCGGCTCTCTATATCATTCCTGACCTTAACAAGAACCGTGAGAAGTTCCTAAAACGCATTGATTGACAGATGTTTCCGTCAAAACATTATTTTCCTGAATTTCGTGGTAAGGTATCTGCTGGACCAGGAAAGCGAAGTTGAGGGATTTCATTCCGCGCTCCGTCTCTCCAGTGCATTCACACGACCGACCAAATAGCGATTTGAGGAGCCCACGGATTCCGTGTACTACGTCACCCGCCATCCGATCCCGCGTTCCCGCTTCAGTCCGCGCGGAGCTATTCGTGAAACGACGGAGGCCCAAATCACAGCGCACATCCTCGGTGAGCGACGCCGAGATACTCGCTTGTAGCACGAATTCTCCCCACTCGTGTGAATGCTGGCTGCGGCGACATCCGAATCACATCACATATCACGTGACTAATTCATCTCCCATCTCATCCGTCGTGAGAATACAGCCTTAGCAGAGCTTCGTACAGGATTGCCCCTAGTCATCTGAATCACGCAACAAACTCAACAATAGTTGTTAGGGTTGCGGCTTGGCTGAGTTGGTTCATGCTTATAAGAAGGCAAGACAACAGCGCTGTTGTCGTGCCTTCATTGCGTGTGTGTGTCTGAATTTTCCGTTGTTGGTTTGCTGAACAACGGTACCACATTATATTCACACCCTGCACGTACAGAAAGCGCCAAGCAGTCACTCGAGTTACAGGCACGCTTACGAAAGGAAAGCTGAGAGCAAAAAAAATGAAAAAAAAAGCACAACGGAGAGAAAATAACACAGGCGTCGGCGGCAGAGATCATAGAAACTTCATTACGGCCCAACTCGAGAAACGCGAAACTAATTAGGCACAGCACACTTACAATAGCGCTCAACGCGGGTTCTCAAACATATATATACGTGAAATTAAATAAACAAGAAAGGAAATCGAACAGCGCCGGTTTTTCCTGTCTACAGCCCGAACTTTTCCTCTCTCTCTCTCTTTCTCTCTCTTTGTGTTTCAAATCCCACGCCGTATACTAGCTGCCAGCATGACTCCTTTCATATCTCACTCGCTCACTTTATTTTAATCAGAGTTGTATACCTCTAATTTCCCTCGTTCCTGGGAACCAAATTTCGCAGGACTGCGAGCCTGGCGTTTGTGGCCAGGAATAGCGCAAGCCATAGAGAAGGCCGAAGTCGTACTGCGTGCTAATCCGCCTCTAAGCCGATTACGTACTCCATATAATATAGAGCCTCCAACAACGTTGCTGTACGGATTCACCAGCTGCCGGCCACATGAGAAGACTGCGCGCTTACTTTGTTGAGCGCATTAGACATTACCCTTCCTTCGTATTTTGTTGCAAGCGATGGATGTGCCGAGTCGTACAACAGCGGTTACGGAAGTTGTACAACGTCCGCCCCTAATGCCAAAGGTACTGGGTTCGAATCCCAATGCCGCCGGCGCCCACGAGTGTTTTCTTCTTGTTATCAAGGAATTCTGCAGATGAGCATGGCAATACCTTCAGCAACCGTTGTTTCGGAAGCACGGCTTAGCGCCAAGTGTACGGAATGCTCATCTGAAATGTTGACGTCTCCTTTTCAAAGCAGATACCACCTTGCTTTCTCGCTCCCCTACTCCCCCCCCCCCCAGGACGCTGTGCCAGGATGCCTTGCATGAGTCGCAAACATTAAGCGTCTCTCTCAATCAAATCACAAACAGTTCATTAATTAAGCATAATTAAGAGCGCGAAGGTATATTTACCATGCCCCGAAATAAGGATAGATCGAAATCCTTCGTAGCCTCGTAAGAGTCATGTACTCTCCGCCTCAATCTAGTACTTTTAAATCTCACTTCACTCACACATAACTCTCCTACTAAATAAGATAACAGCCCAGGAACAAGTTATAGGAACATAGAGAATGCGAATTCGGTGCTGTGTTCGAAATAACTGAATGAGCGGGTCCCTTCTTTATCCGCAGTACCACCCTTTTTCATGTTCAATAGTTACCTCCCACATTTTGTACGTTGAGCAAGCGCGTCACGTATTAAGCGCCATACAGTACGGATAAGCAATTTTCAGAGCAAGTGTCACGTGCTGCCCTGACGAGGACAAGTACACGCGCAGAAACGCTGACACCAGTTACCACCCCCTGTTCCAAGGTATTTCCTGTAGCTTTGAGCGTGCACCTTCCCGTGAACATCTATTGTTAGTATAAAATGTATTGTTCCTCCTCCTTTCACACCACGGTAAAGCAGACCGTGGTGTGGAATGTCGACGACGACGGTTTCTCGTTCGTCTCGCGCCATCCTGTCTCGCTCTCACGAGACTATACTGGCCACGTATCGCACACTCGCGCAACCCGCAGGAGAACACTACATAGAAGCGGCGGCAGGAAATGGTGGGTGCGCGGGAGGTGTAAGTCGAGCCCGTCGCCGAGTCAAAGCGCAAAGGAGAGACGCAGACACATACAGACAGGCACAGTCGCGCAATGCATACGCGGAGGACGTATTCCATGCTCCTCGCTCCGGTTCGGGCAGTCCCTGAGAACGCGCGTATACGAAAGGAGGCGACGACACGTCGGAAAGAGCCCTGTTTTTTTTTTTTTTTCCACGTATAGGTTTCCCGCTCGGAAAACACGCATGGCAAAATCACAAATACCATCTTCCTCTCTCTCGCCCGGCGCTCGTGCTTCAAAAACATGCAAAATACGGCCAGGTCGATTAAGGCAGGACACACAAACACACATACAAACACGCACGTGCCGGAAGGTTTTGCTAATTATTGTAATGAAATAGTGCGACACAGCAGTTGCTCTTTTTTAACGAAACATCTTATTTACCGAACGCCGACGCCGCTGATTGACAGATATGTGGGGTTTAACGTCCCAAAACCACCATATGATTATGAGAGACGCCGTGGTGGAGGGCTCCGGAAATTCCGACCACCTGGGGTTCTTTAACGTGCACCCAAATCTGAGCACACGAACTTACGACATTTCCGCCTCCATTGGAAATGCAGCCGCCGCAGCCGGGATGGCAACGCTAACTTCAGCCCCCCATATATATATATATATATCTCTTGCTTTGAGAGCCCAAGCAGAAGAGCGGAGGAGAACTACGCCTGACTCGGCTTGCTTCAAAGCCAACGTGAAGAGAATCATATTTTATCATAATCCGAAACTCCGTTCCCGTTTAATCCAAGCTGCTCCCTTCATTTCTTTTCGCCGTAATCACCAACAAAAAGTCACAGTCCCCCATTGCAACACAGTAACATATGCCCCATCATATCTCCCAAGAACTTGCAATGAATGGAATTCCCTGCCTGCATCAATAACAAGCATCAATGAATCCATTCAATTTAAGAATGTCCTTAAAACAATGATTACCTAATTACCCCCTGTATGTTGAACAGTTTATTTGTATCTTTGTGCCTTAACCATGTAATAAAAATAAAATTACTGTTATTATTTGCTTTATTATGATGTGAGTTGTTAGGAGTATTCACCTTTGTACCCCAATTAGTGACAATATTTTTAAGCCATTTGCTTTGTATTCCTTGTTTTTTCATTGTTGTGCATGCCCTTCCCCTCTGAAATGTACTGTGTACCCTGAGGGTAAAATAAATAAATAATTAAATAAATAAATAAATAAATCAACAAGGTCGAAATGGCACGCTGATTTGCTTGACTTATGTCCTGTTATGTATAATGCATCTATGTGGCCAAGCACCCTTGCAAGCAATAATAAGTAACGCGTCAGCTAAACGTAGCCCAATTTTCTTCCACGCATATACGACGCCGCCATACATACATGCACGTCAGTGAAACCTTATATACATATCCTTTCTTTGTGTATTTTGAAGACCCCTAGCGAGTGCTGCGCAAACGTCCAAAATCCCACGACCCAATACCCGCCCAAGTACAGCGCGGGAGCGCACCGAAAAACAGCCGAGACGCGCGAACGGAAGTCACACGGTGTAGTGTGACAGACGCCCGTTGGCACAGCCGCGCATCGATCTCCCACACAACGACAACGCGATTGGCTGAATCCTACAGACAGCCTGAATAGTTGTGTCTTGCGTTCGTGGTGTGTGCAACTCGAGCGCACAACTGCATTCTCGCGTTAATATGCCTCTCCTTTTTTTGTTCTTTTTGTCTTGGAGCAACCTAAAGTAACGTCACCCGCGCGCCTACATGTATACCAACGTTCTTGATAGGCGACCAACGGAGCTGCACTGTTAGTTTTTTTTTCCTTTTTTGAATATGCCGGATGCAGAATCAAGCGCGTACAAACAGCGTGCGAGAGCGGAGTCTGGCAACAGCTGGTTTGAGTAGAACAATACAAACGCCTGCAGGGTAAAATTTTGCACAATTTTTCGGGCACTCTGTACGTATACAGACCATAATCGTCCCCAGATTTCCGTGTTTCCATGCCTCCCTCGCACTTTGATCTGTACACGTATTTACGCCCGTCATTTCTACTCAAAAGCCGCGCGGCATCAAAGAGAGCACACGGCGTCTCTCTTCCGGTAACCTTCGCCCCATTCAGCTGCGCAGAGCGCGTTCGGGGCCTAACGACGTGTAAAAGAAAATAAGAAAAACACGCTCGCCTCCTGCAGCTCGCGGAAGACAAAAAGAGGAGCCTCGAAGTTGTGAATAGGAAAGTGAACACGGCGAGAGGGCGCG